>NC_042493.1:60087018-60131873 GCF_005508785.2 Acyrthosiphon pisum
TCTACACTCGCATTATTACCAATAATTTTAACTCATTTGAAAATATTATTTTTATATAAATACAGTGGAACCTCGATAAGCCAAAATTCAAGAGAATTTCAATTTTTTCGACTTGCCAAGGTTAGGTTAGGTTATACTCTATTCACGATAAAAATGCCTAAATTTGTGAATGAATAGTGATAATTGAGCCGCTGGTCGCCGGTAGTTATCTTGCGTATAAGGTTAGTAAATACTAAATACTCCCCCCCCATGGACTTTTTTCAATATTTATAACAATTTATAATTAAGTATATTTTATAATGCATTAAATTTTGTTCTATTTTTTTTCTAAAAACAAATTATCAAATATTGTAAATTTCGACAGATTGTCGGAATATGTTTATACGTGTTTATATGACATGACTATATTATTATCTAGACTCATATCTAGGAACTAGGATATTATTATTATTATTATTAATATTTAGTTTTTTACACAATATAATATGGGAATATTATTCAATTATCCCACTCGATCATCGAGAATTCTCAATAACAACTAGTTCTACACTTTCCCAGAACATTGGCCCATACGGGTGATAGTGCGATCGGTAGGTATATATTTTACAATATTACGTATTTTTTTTTTTTATACCATCAGTCCCAAGTCATTAGTTGTTTGAAAACTTGAAATGTCTATTGCTTATTATTTGTCATAACTCATAATATTTAGTTATCACCGTGATTCGTCTTTACTCTTTCGTACTCGTGTTTCTTACTGTAGGTCCGTGTAGTTCTATTACTTACTAGTTACTATTATACGGTCGGTGTCTTTTGAAATATTGACTATGCTGTCTATTTTACATTTTTACAATTTATTACTATGTCTATAAAAGGAAAATTACTAAGTATTTTGATGCAAGTTGCTCTATTTCTAAACGCTCGGCGGATGAAAAAATAAGTAAAGATCACTAATATCGTTACAGAAAATCAAGTTGTGACTTAGTGGTAATATTTTTTCTATGGCTGTTCATTGTGCAGTTAATCAGGGGCCATGATTGTTTTCGGTGCAGTAGAATATTTTCCCCCCGATATATTTTTGATGTGAATATTTTTCCCCAAATTTTTTTTTAAAGTTTATTATTGACTAATAATATTGAATTTAATAATACAATATTATTTAATAAGAAATTATCTTTTTTTTTAATTTAAAACATAATATAAAAATTTTTTTTCATAAATATAATAGGTTATAAATCTATTTGTTCGATCCACTGAACTACTTCAAAAATAAAAATTTTAAAAAAAATAAGCATATATTTTATATTTTAAGCATTAAAAATTAATAAATTAATGGTCGGGGGGAATGTCCGTGATTCAGTGTGTATACCTAAGTTGTAAATAAAGTTTGTATTTACCATAATTTTATAAATTGATATTAGACATAACCATAAATTATATTTTTAATGATAAAATAATGCATATGTTAAACAATCAGCCGTATCCCCCCCCCCCCCCCCATGACAAAATCATTTGACCGCCACTACCTACCTATATAGGTAAAATGTAGGTAATAAGTAATAACCTACGGACTCGTAGTTTATCCCAACGCGCATTAATTTTTTAGCCGGAGAACTTTAATGGTATTTACATTATTGATTAGTATGGATAATCAATCAATGATTAAAAATGTAAAATGAACTTGAATTAAAAATATGTTTTAATTAAAATTAAATGTATTGTAATGTATTGTAGTGTATTTTTAGGCATTGTACAACGATTAAGTGTAATATTGTTCAAAGTACGTAGGTTATATTTGTATTTAAAATTAATGATTTTTTCCAAATGTACATGTATTTATTTAAACAATAACCATTTTTTTTAACACTGTCACTTGTCTTTGTTATCACTGCTAAATATTTTATCCTCTTTAATAAAAAAATTCAGTTGCGATTTTTTGGATGTTTTATTTTAGTATGTAACCATTTTTATTTAAGTCTTGTCTGCTCTAACTTAAATATGCACTTTACTATCTACTAATCGGTTTATTAAAAAACGGTTTATTAATTGTTGTCGATAAAATAGAAAATAGATAAAATAAAAAATGAACATCGGAAACATTTTTCGATTGAAACATTTGAGACGTAGTTGAATTTTTTTTGGAGTTCGTACATTTTTTTGGAGTTTGAACTATTTTGGAGAATGATTAATAGAATGCCAAACTTTTTGTTCAAGCTCGGTTTGGTCCGGTATTTTTAAAACTAAATTCAATTTTCGAACTTCAACAGTTCAACTAGTTTATGGTATTTATGTAAAATAAAAATACTAAAGTGTTAGTTAGTTTTTAATTGTTATGCTCTTTTTATATAGAATAAAAACGCATCGTCTATGCCTAAGAAACAACGATAGAGAATATAACATAAAAAAAAATTATTTAATATGTTTCTTCACCGTCTGCACGCTAACCTTTGCGAATCGTTTCTCAGTGACAATGAGATATTTAAATACATATTCTCGACTATTATATATACACCTATATATGAGAACATCCGACCGGGCTCAATCGGGGAATAAAAATAAATATATAGGTATATATATATTGTTTAGAGACGACCTCATCCGTTTTTTTTTTGCTTCTCTATTTGGCAATCGATGGTCTATTTATTTATATACATTACAACGCAAAAACAGCAGCAACGGTAAATGTACCTATAACCGATTACAATATGTATAACCACTAATTATCTATTAACTTGCCATATTGCGGTGTCGTTATCAGTGCCAAATACAAATAAAATATATATACACTGGTTTTTGTAATTATATTAAAAATAAACTAGGCTATTTTGCATAATACAGATATTATAAATTATTACAATATATATTAATAAATAACATATAAAGGTACTAATTAAAATACTAAATAGATAAATTCCATAAAATTATATTAATATAAAATATGAACGTCGAGTTTTATTACTAAAGGCACTTTACATTTATTAATCTATTATAGGTGCTATTCTAATTTGCTGCTCTGAGCCGTGTTTCCAAACAAAAGTCTTAATGTAAAATTAACTTGCCGCCCTCTGGGGCACTGCCAAACCATCAAACCTTCGGACAATCCAAGCTTTCCAATCTATATGTCTTCGCATGGTCGCCAAAGCACCTTGGTATGTCACAAACGACGCTTTACATCAAGACCTCAAAGTACAATCCATCAACCACACAGCAACCACATTCTACTCAAGACTTCACCGCAAAATGCAAGGCCACTCCAACAAATTAATATCCAATCTTCACTCAAAACATCTTCCCGGCAACCCCACCCGCCTACTTAACAGAAATTGGTCTAGAGACCTTATCTAAAATACTACACTTACTTAATTAGATTTAAGACTCACTAAAAGATAGCTCAACTGTGAGCTTCCCTTCACTGCCCCATCATTGTCATCCCTCCTCCAATTTACTCATTGTACATAACTTGTATAGATTGTAAATTTTCAATAAACGCTATTTTAAAAAAAAAAAAAAATTAACTTGGGATTAAATTTTCCCCCTGTAATATGTATAGGTATTTTTCGATTATCTTATATGTCTCTGGGTGTAAATTCACGAGTGCATTAAAATGCATCCTAAATGCGCTGCAGTCTCATATTTTTATTATGTATTATACATTTATACGTCGCATGTTTTGTTTTATTTTAATATAAATATTTGAGATATCGAATTGTTCTAGTTTTTAAGTGTTTAACTTATATGTAGGGTTACGGGGAAAAACGATAATAGTCAATATTCCTAAAATGTTCAGTATTGCTGTTTTAAAGTTTCAAATCTTTTTCCCTGTTATAATAACATTTAAACCTGTATTATATCATTGACCATGATCTTTTTTTCCATAACTCGATTCACGTGTCGATTCAATATAAAACTAACCAAAAGGTACTATAATTATTTGATTTTTCTTTCTTTTGACTATGATCGTTTTTCACCATAACTCTTCATATACAATGATCTATAGTAATTTTCTTTTATTTATGCAACTCTGCTGTGTAAAAATAAAGTGCAGTTGCAGTACTCGCAAAAATTATGCAACTGGCCCGAATATCACGAAATCACTGGCAAAATTGAACACCAATTTCACAGATTATATTGCACACATAATTCATATTATAATAATGTATTATACAATGTGTCTTTACGCATAAAATAAAATTCGTTTAGGTGAATAGTGCGAGGATTTAATTTAAAACGTGCACTATATATACGCACATAATTTATAATATTATGCAACAACTACAGTTAATAATATACAAGTGGTTACCATAAATAGCCAAATAGGTAATATAATATAATATGTATGATGTCTGAAGTGATTTATTGGACTGCTTATGTAAGTATATAATATAACATATTATTATAAGTATACTCAGCACAAATGTTTTGCAGAGTACAAGGTATACACATTTATCGTGTTAACAATAATAATCTATACACACTAATCACCTTAGTTTTTAAACAAATTGTTCTATAAAAAATAATGATAATTATAACATAATACATAGGTATATACTTTTTATACCTTATATATATATATATATGTAACACTATTCCTAAAACCATAAAATACAGTGCCTATATACCTATAAGCTATTGTGTATTGGTTGTTAAATATGTATTGTAAAACTTGACTTAAGTTTGGACATCAGTCTCGAGGGTAGTAAAAAATGAAGTTAAATTAAAAATTTCGTTTAGAAAAATAATCTATTGCCATATTATATAATATTATGTTTTCATTAAGTACCACAATATAGGAGGAGGTACCTACCTATTTATAATAAATTACGAACGTGTACAAATTGAGTTTAAATATTGTTATTATTATTATTATTATTATAGAAATAAAATTGTGAAAGTTGAAACGTTATACTCTTGTGTTATCACACGATCACTTTCCACAAACATTGGTCAGAGATCAAAGTTTCCATTAGGGTTCAAATGAACCGCGTGTAATTGTAATGTGTTATTATAATATTATTATTCTAAGAGAACTTGCAGTTCAGATAATTTTAATATGTCTATTTTATACGGTAACGAAGTGTATAAATCTTAATTGTAATTGGATTTTACTTACGCACATATTACATAGGTACACCTGGAATAAGGTATATTATATAAATATATTATTTAATTATTATAGTAATATATCGAATAGAGTTCATCGTTCGCGTTTTAAAGTCTAATTTTCTTTTGAAAATATAGCATTTTATGAACAGGCTCAATATTATGTGTATAATTAAACAGATTCATAACATTTTAATATTATGTATTTACAACGACTCGCGAATATGATATACTACACTGTGCTTACTCCCAATCTCATATCAGAAATAAACGGAACACTACACCAGTGCAGTGTAAATAATTGAGCTTTTATCATCTTTTATACTGACGCTTTAAATTTCATTTAAATTTGTAAATATTATAGTCGAGAACTTCAAACTTTGCACCACTTTTTTCGATATTTTTTTAATTAAATACGTGTTTACTTTGTTTATTATTGATTATCATACAATAATAATAATATGTAATCACCGTAAAATGTACTCGCTTCAGTGAACATTTGACGTCGAATGTCCGATACATTTGTCCTGTCCCGGGCACGGTTACGCGGTTTACTATATTATATTCAACAGCTTTAAATTGAATTTGACAATTAATAAATAAATTGCTATTATATACCACTGCCACTTAATATTGGTAGGGAGGTTTAAAAAATTATTTTATTTTTGAATAGTTGTATATTCAGTTGCAGGAGTATCGTTATATTCGTGTATCGTGTGACACATGACTAAGTATAAAACACTGGTACAGTAAACATGCGGTGTGATCGTTTGAATAGAACTATTGCTGGGAATTTGATTAAATTGACGGTTTTACAGTAATATCTCGTGCAAACAATGTAATATTAAAATAGTATAGAATGGATATACAGATTGATTCACCAAAAATACTACAGTCATGTATTGAAAATCTGATTTTTAAACGTATTTTAAGATCATATTATTTTCAAATTTCTGAGATTTTTCGTACTAGCTAAGAAGTGTTCTGTTGCGTTAAGGAGTTGAGGGCTATTACTCGTTCGAATTTTAAAATTTTAGTCTTATAGTAATTTAAAAGTTCCAAATCTCAAAATTTAAAATATTTAAAATGCATTTGTTGTTGAATGAAAAATAGGGATGAACATGCTTGGTGAATCACTCTGTATGTATACACACACACAAACACGATTTTCGTTTCAAATATACAACTAACTTATATACATACCTATACTATATAAATAACGCGAATCAATGTCAACGCTTATATACATAGTCTTTAAGCTCTGATTGGGGGAGAATTTTAGTAAAGTACACCGCCGCCGTGATGACACGTTAATGCACTTAAAAGTTAGTGAGAATTGTAAACAAGAACACTTTTATTTTTTTTCGTTCACTTTAGGTATATTTAACATAAATTATGTAATCGACTACTAAAATTGTTCGTTTATTTCGAGTAAAGCGACGCGTACCTATATATATAATAATATACATAGTATATGCATATATATATATAGTACATAATTATACGTCGTTGTATAAACTCTATATATAGATAGATTATACGATTTTTTTATATTCAACATTTTTATGGGAATTACCTACTCGGAGAAATAGTTCAGCGTTAAGAATATTATTATGGTGAATTATACATGGAGACATTTCAGTGGTGACGGATATAGTGATTAGAAGATTTAAAAAGAAAATTAGCCGTCATCGAAGAAAGTATGATAGGTAGATACTTATTGAGACGCAGGAGAAGAGGAAACAACACAAAACGGCATAGTAATAAACTAATAATATTACTATATCACCTTAGGCGGTCATCGGTGTATAATAATTTATGTATTATCCTCTGCGTCTTATCAAAATCGTCTGATCTAGTATATATATATATATATATGATTATGAAGATTACACGACACAAATAATAATAATAATAATAATAATAATAATGAATATTATATAAACATAATAATGTATAACATATGACATTATGACGTACACGCATATACGAAATCAGTGGGAGTATCTAAATGGAACAGAATACGTAGGTATATAATAATATAATGTATTTTGTGCGCATTATAAATACTATGTTTAACGCTCGATAAACACTAGCTAATAGCGTTGATAAACCATTGGCTGCAAGTCCAATAAACGCGTTTTATTTGACTTTACCCAGATCGTTTATGGACCGCATTCTCAAAAAAAAAACTTTCAGAATTTAATAGTGTGCAAACCATTCGGGGGTTTACATACTTTGTAAAGTATGTACTTTTTTTACATACTTTTAAGACTTACAAGTAGGTAATAAAACAACGTTTTTGAAGAAATCATATTTTATATCGTTATAATTTTTATTTTTTGAATAAGTTACAACATTCAGTTACAATATTCAGTGTTTACTCCGATGTACTCCAAAACATACTCTAAAACATACTCTTATGAATATCTCGTGGATAACCTGCAAATTCGTTTCTACATTTTTTCTGTGTATACGTAGATACACTTTTTACGTTTTTTGATTTTTAATATGACCCTAATACATAAGTCGATCAAATTATGGTGCAAACGTGTGAAGTTATGAGCGGGTAAGACCTATTTCAATAACGTTTGATAAAAAACTCTTTAAAAATTAATGTAAACGTTAAGTCATTATAATGTCGTCTTAATGATACTGAAATACCTAAGATTCCTCCCGACTCGTATATAGCATAAAAAGCAACGTAGGTAATTAATTTAGATATATGCAATTAAAATTCTATTACCTTCGCTTTACAATTTCATATACACAACTATGTTATAATAGTAATTATTATAATATAATATTGTCGTATCCGACGGGCGACGGCATTTATAAATTCGTAACACTAAAATATGTTTGTGCAGACGTTACACACAAAAACGTAGAGACTCGAACGTATCACCTGCAACGGTCTTTTAAGTACCAACTACCAGATAATTATTTTTAACCGATATTATTGATATGGTATATTATAGCTGTATCCTGTGGAACCCATCCTTACAGTGCACCTATTGTATTAATAATTATTGTTTGTGTTACAATATTATAATTATCATCCATATAATGGCATAATTTAAAAATTGGTTTACATTTATATTTCTGTTTTTAGAATTTATGGTGTAATATCCACATCCTCTTTTAACGCAAAGTTTCTGAATTACACAAGGTTTCCCGTAAGGATAGACTCATTAAATGTAAAGGGGAATAAAAACAGGTTTTATGGAGAATGTTCTATAAAATATTCTATTATTTTCGAAAATTAAACTTTATAAAATAGCTACCTTCAATTGTTTCAAAAATTTAAAAATTTAAAATTACATTCTTAAATATTTTTAACAAAATATGTAATTAAATCAAAAATAAAATATAAGTAGTCCTTGTCTCTGTGAATCTAATCAAAAAACAGATTTATGATAAAATCGTTATCTCGGGAGATAGCATAATGGGTAAATCCTCGCGGGACACTATTTGTATAGGTACTACCGAATTGTAAAGGTGAAAAAATGTTTAAAAAACTACTATATAGTAGTAATATTTATGACAAATCACAATGATATTTACTTTCAATTTTAAAATAATAATTTTACTATAGGTAGGTACTTATAATATGTAAGCAAGTATTCAACGATGAATGATGATCCGTTAACTGCAGTGATGAAGCGAACCGAAAACACACATTATTCGGCGTCAAAGTGGACGTTTTCAGCGTAGGTCCAGTTTTTACTTTATAGGTACCTACGTATATATATTAAGAATGCGCTGTGGCATATTGACATATTATCGTTCACGGCCCTACAAGCTTTTTAGGCGTTACAACAAACTCGCGCACATAGATAGTATAACAATCTGACTGTAATAAAACCGGTAATCTGATTTCAGGCCAACGGCGAAAAAAAAATGTAACAATATGGTCGAACTGTTTTATGATGAGAATTTATATGCGATTGGTAGTTAATGTAATAATATGACAACAATAGAAAATTGCTCCCCTATGTATAAACGCTCGCGGGTCGGCCCTCGACGGATAAACGACCCGCGTGAAGGGTGTTTAATCCGCTGCACACGTATAATAATAATAATACATCATGTGTGCATTTGCATGGCGGTGGTCTTTCGTATAATATGTATATATGGATTTGGCAAGTCAGCGATGAAAAAAAAATATATACATATACATTTATATAGGCACACGAGTATATATATACCTAATAATGTACATATTATACAAATATGATATATATTCTTACAAATGTATATATTTGACTTAAAAGAAATTATCATAATACATATTATTATAATAATAATATAACTTTACGATGAGTGAAAAAATTGCCGATCCCAAAAAATAATACATATATTTTTATTTTTAGCCTGGCGACTAAGGCTATTAGCTATTGTAGGGGTTATGAACTATGGTGGGTATCTGCAGGTATACGTGCATGTGTGACAAGGTTTTTACTACTACGAACCCGGGTGGTCACCCATCCGGGAACTAGCAGCGGACGATGTTTACCAACGCGTTAAGCCAAGCCACTATAATATAATATTATGATGATTGAAGACGTACTTGTGTTAAAAAAATACATTTGTATTTGTCAATAATATAATGCAAATCAACCATATATAATATAAAATAAACAAACGCATGGTCGAGCGTCATTACAATATAATATAACATAGAAAACAGTACTTAATCCGATTTCTTGGCCGAAGGTAAGTATATACTGCTGAAGTCGCGAAGCTATACATACCTATGTACGTATAATATACTATACATATACATATATTTATGTATATGAGTTATATAGATGTACCAGCGCCCAGTGCTGATGTGATGGCCGTCGGACATAATTAATGAATAATGGATTTCACCATAATATATGTATAGTGTACCTTTACATAACATAAACATAAATATATGTATATAATATATACACGCACCAATACGCCATTCATAATATAATATATATATATATATTATATTGGAAAGCAATAATAATAGAAATAGAGTTGTTATAATATAAGTAAATATAATATATAAAGGATAATTCACCAAATATGCTTATCCCATTTTTTACTCGCTGTTAGTCAAAATCTAATTTTAGAATTTTTAAATATAGCTAAAGACCCTATTATTTTCAAATTTTGGAAAACATACTCAAAGAGTGTCCTGTGGAAATATATATGAACTTCTGTTTTTTTCGAATGACCCTTTCTAACACCTCTTTCCTACTGAAAAATTATTTAGCAGATTTGTTTTCTGAAAATCTTAACGTACCAAAATCAAAATTCGAAATTTCAAACGAGTAGTTTTTAAGTTAGTTAAATTTGTGTACCTTCTAAGGATAAAATATATAAGTTCATGATGATAGGTTTAGAAGATGTGAAGCTATGGTGATTTGAAACTTATTGTAAGCTATCATAATTTATATAATTTTTGTTAAAATGGAAAAAGCATGCTCGCGGTCAATCACCCTGTACAATATACTATATTATATGAATACATGAATGAACACAGGGTCCTTGGATTACTGCCGGTTTTCGCAGACGCATCGAAATTTTAAATGTTGCGTCGACGGTTTATTTTTTATACGTTGGAGGCGTGGGCGTATTAATTATGTGCATAATAATATTATATAACTATTGATGTATATGTATAATGTATATTTATATATATGTATATTTCCGTACTGTATTACGCTGCACTGCCCGCACGGATTAGCTGACGACATAATATTATTATTGCTACTATCGACAATTATTTTAATAATAATTATTGTCATTATATAATAACAACAATATTCACCCGTGATAACGCTAAACGATAATAATATCCAATGGTCTACGGTTCGTTTTATTTTCCATAATATAATACCTACCTATTATCACGCATATTAATTATAATATTATTATATTGACACGAGTGTAATGCCCAAATGCACTTACCAATATAATATTATAATAATTATCAAAGGTGGGCTAGTAAATAAAAAAAATTGACTCGAGTTTGTTGGGTTAAGTATAATATAACGTAGATGTAAGTTAACGCTCTATATAGGTAATATAAGTTAATATATAGTTAACAAATACAAACGTAATATTTAACACTAACAGTATATGTGAATAAAAAAATTCCGTTGACTTGATCAAATATACTATATCTTTCCTTTTTGTTGCACGCTTTAGTTGCAAGTAGGCAGTATCATACGCGTCTGTGTCATTTTGATTTGACTTTGGTGTTTCAATGTTCCCCTTCATCCTTTGAGTACACTATCTATATAAAAAAAGGCCCAACAGGGGCATTCCTAGGGGTTGGACCACTATATATAGTGGTCCGCCTCGAAAATTCATCTCTAATTCCTACTTATAAAACCCGTATAGCAATGACAATATTCGACACACGATTTTATTTTTCTATCTCTTTGGCATTTTATAAACTACCATTCCCGTCCATCACCTCCGAATTAATGTATAACAATAGACAATGGATTTCAGATTTTATATTATTTTCATCTAAGAGTTCTATGGAAACGCCATAACAGCACACACACATACACCATTGCTGGGCATTAATCAGTTAAAATGTTAAGTTAAGTTAGTTTAAACTTTTAAGACTTTTGATTAAATTGATTTTTATTGATATTAGAACTAAATTAACTATTTGTATTGGTATTAATATAATAATAGCAGGATATTTTAATGTATAAAATGTTTTGTTTTAAACGTATGCAAACATCTTACTTAAGATCTTATAAGACAACTCCACCTCCGCATAGATTTTGGATACTTTACATTTCGATTTTAATATGATAGTTTTATATATTTAAAATTAAATATTTATCTATCTAACTATTTGTCTATAATTGTTCAATTAAAATAACATAATAACATGATAAAATGTACCTCAGCTTAAGTTAATAAAGTTGATTGTTCTTAACCCTACTGACTTTAAAAATAAAATTAGCAAACTATATTAACATTAGATATTCTTTTAAATCCTATTCATCAGCTTATAATACTTAACTCGGTTAAAAAATATCTTTAGTACTTGCCCAGCCTTGACACACACACGCACACACATGGCCGGCAATGTATACATAATAATCTGTTATCGTCGTTCGTGTACAGACGTATAATATTGTACGATAATATATATATATATACAGTGCCCTGGCGTCGTACTGAACTGCACACATGGTGCGGTTGTGCCCATGATTTTTCGCCTCATTCGTGCGACGGGTCGCCTCGCGTTATCGCTTTGCGGGAGACGGTTAGACGTGCAGCAGGTTTATTTTATATCAAATACACGCACCACTACTCGTGCACATTAATATATTACAATAATAATAATGCACTCGTCATCGTCCGTATGTGTGTGTGTGTGTGTGTGTGTGTGTGTGTGTGTGTGTGTGTGTGTGTGTATCTGAACAACCCTGCGGCCCTGCTGTGGGTATATACATATAATATATATTATGTTTATGACTGAAAATCCGAAAACACGTGTGCTGCCGGTCGTCCTGGTCGCACCACGTTTTCAACAAATGTGTATAGTGTCGTCGTTATATGATGTTATTATATTATAATTATTATGTGCGTGTGCGGTGTGCGTATTTGACAAAAAAAAAAATAATAATAATAATACAAATATCCATAAGCGTTCTCAATCTCTTGCCTTGTATCGAAACTGTATGGATAATATTCTTTTTTTTCGATTCCCATCCCGTCCACGTCAATGTAAATCGATGATTAAGCTATAAACTGCAGCAGTACATTAATAGGTATAGGTATTAATTATAATATGATAAAATAACAACGAGACGCGAGGACATATATTTATTATTATTATTATTAGTAGGTATTATAATATTATGCATGGTGGCAATAAACAATAATAGTATTACAATGTTAGCCTATATCTTTGATGCTCGTGCAAAGAGTCAAATAAAAATCGATTCTAATTTATACTCAAGAACATGCACACCTCGCTGTACTTCATCTTTAATAAAGCACTTGTTCAAAATATGATTTTTGGAATTTTTAAGTAATATTCGCTTGAAGACCATATTTTAAAATTATTGTAGATACTATAAGTACCTAGGTATTTCATAGTGGAGTGTTCTGCGGAGATACAAACTTCTGTTAATTTGTACCTATAAATTATTTAGTGGACGATAATCTAAAAATGTTGACTTAGGTATCAAAATAAAAATTCGAACGAGTCATTTAGAGCTGTTAAAGTTTATGGCTAGGAAAAGTAGAATCGACATTTGAAAAACAGAAGTTTGTATCGCCATCATAGGACACTATATCTTCAAGACTTTAAGTAATAAAAAAATCCCGAGAACTTTAAAATATTTTCTTAAGTACCCGACTATATATTAAAAATTCCAAAAATCGGAATTTGAATAAGTTCTTCAATGCCTGGTGAATCACATTGCAGTATGCCTATGATGATTATTGGCATCATGATTATAATATAAAGCATATTTTATACGCCGTTTAAATGATGTCGAATTTGCGTTACATCGCGTTCATACATTATAATATTACATCGTTATACTTTATAATATAACTTTATAATAATAATAATAGTAATAATTTCATCCATTTATTTATATTTTTATATTGAATCGTGTGTATACGACGTATTCGGGTTGACGAATGAATTCCGCATATGGTTCGATTCCACGCTCCAACACCCATTATTATTGTGTATGTATATATTATATTATATGCAGAACACATATTTTATTATTACTATTAATATTAACGATCTCATCGGATCCGTTCAAATCGACCGAGGCGAGGAAAATATAGTACCGCGGGCACAGCTGAGCCGATTATCTTATGAATTTTACAACTTTCTGACGTGTGCGTGCGTGTATGTACAGGGTGATCCATTTAACATGACACGCTCTTTAATATTCAGAAAATACTGAGGTTTTTGAAAATATTTCTTTTGCACAATAATTGCAAGCCGCTACAACAGAACATTTTTGAAAAAAAATTATATTTTTCACTATTTGTTTTACTGTTTGGACGAAAACATATACCTACATTGTTTATTTCATATTAAGAAACGGAATATTATTCGGGGTATTTCAATCTTTAGTGATACAATTTCAGACAAGAATTGTTGGAAATATTTAAATTTTTAGATGAGCGGATTAGTGGTTCAATATTTTATGGAGTACAACTATATGACTATACTAAATTTTAAATACTTTCAACTCATACACTATTCTATTCGTCCAAAAAGTAGGTACACCAAAAAATATTATGCTTCACAATGAGAAATTAAAAATGAATTTTGCAGTCTTTATGAATAGCTTAAAAATGTATTACAATAAACAATATATAGATATTGTTTTTTTTTTTGAAAAATTTTGTTTTCTAACGACTTAAAATTATGTAAAAAAATATTTTCAAAATAAACATTAATAGTTATTGAGTGTCTTACAAGTTAAATGGATCACCCGGTATATATAGGTACCCACTGCATTATATTATACGCACACCTATTATAATACTATGTTATTATTACGTTATAGCCGTTACAGGCACCTATAAGGAATACGCATATTCGGATCGATTGGAAAAAATCGAACGAAAACGTTAGCTTACTTATATATATATATATATATATATCAATTTTTTTTTTTATTGTAAAACAATCACCGATGTATAATAATAATAATAATATATAAATACGTGTTATATATCTACGTTCGTACGACTGGGCAATGGGCCGCGTGTGGCCCATTATAATATAATAATATATGTCGCCGCATAATAATATAATACATTATTTTATAGTAATATATTCATGAAACAAAGATCGAAGATATATAAAAGAATATTATAATCATATGATTCCGTGGCGTGTGTGTCCCCGTAGGTACCTATATAATAATAATATACGTATTTGTCGTATTCATGTATTTGTGTGAGATATTCATCAGGTGTGTACTTCGCGTGTATAATAATAATATAATAAGACTTGGTATGTAATAATATTTCGTCCAAGACGCGCATTCGAGCCTCCCTCCGAGTCGCAAAACGATGTAAAATAATATATTAATATTGTATATGAGCTCAATAATCTTTCGTCGATTTCGCTGTCAACTTTTTTTCCGCCGTACCTACCTATATTATAATAATATCTAGGTATTATCTAGGTTATACGCTGACGACAACATCGTCATCGTATAATAACGATAATATATTAAGTATATTATTTTTTATCGCGTTCTGTATATCATGGTATTATATTATATTATTATTATCATTATGGTAATCCGCGACCCTGCTCTACAGCGAATTTTATATATTATTGTCCAGCCGATAATATTATAATATTGTTGGTCATCTTTATTTTTTATATTAGGTATATCATGTGTGATATTTACGCTTGCTCTATATTTCAGTGATACGCTCAGGGCTTTGTAGTAGTAATTTATTAGGGTATCAGGTGTTGATGGGTGCTGGATGCATTCTGCAGGTGTTCCAAATAAAGAATTTAAGCTAACGTTTGGATATAAATAACCGCGTTATTATTTGGGTTAATATACGAGTGTCTAGAATAGTTCCGTTAAGAAGTAAAAATATTAAAAAGAGTATCAAATACGTCATGATGAGAATTTCCACGAGAACAAAATTTATTGCATATTAATGCATATTCGTGGAAATAGATATTATACCAATAGCCCCCCAAAATGTTGGGTATGTATACGCAGTTCAGATTAATTCTGGCGCAAAGCCCTGCGACAAACACGACGACATATATCATTATAATAACATAAATATTTTGTAGGATTCCATTATCCACTGTGGCGGGACTTCTATATATTGTGGATCGAAATTCACCGTACACGTGAAATATATTGCCGTCTACTAATATAGGTACCTAAGTACTTTGTTGTACTCCTAGATTTTCGATCCACTTCTATGGTCCACACATATCGATTATCGAATCGTATTCACTTTGTGATATCATCCGTTTTGAAGACTAACTGAAAACGAAGTTGTAATTTTTAAGTAATATTATATTCAATATTATATTATATGTTACGACCAAGGCTTGAATTTGAAGAAAAAAATTTATTTTGATGTTATTTACAATTAAAACGTTACACAATTTTTGCGTTTATCGTTTTTTAGAATAGTGTTAATACCTAATGTATTAATAATAACTAATGCAGGCAGGTAATGGCCCAGATACGGAATATAATATAATAAATTCTAATGTACGTATGCACGAAATAAATATTTCTACAAAACCAATATAACTTTTAAATAAATGAATTTTAAATTATTTCGTTTTGCATTATTTTTTGTTCAGTGAAATTCTATAAATTCGTTTTACGTTATGTTTTGTTTAGTGATAAATAATAATATATTTTATTTTGCGGTAGGTATTTAATTATTTTTTATTATCGCTTTCCATTATAATTACCTTCACAAATTTCAACCAGTTTTTTGTCAAATATAACGTTTTTATAACGTTTGCAAGCCCTGGTTACGACTAAAAGTGACGTTTTCTATGTGTGAAATGTATAAAATATAAAATACCTAATATCATGTTATATTATATTATAAAATAATATATTGATTATATAAATATATCGTGGTTGTACTATAAAGCATCTGATGATGTTATAAAATAAAAACATAATAAATTATGAACAAAATATTACCAATATATTGCCGATTGATCCTATTTTAAAAAACATCATCACCGTCGTTTATTTTCGATAATAATAGGTTTTAAATTGTACCTATATTATTATGGTAGATCGTGACGTGCCGACGTGTTGCTTTTAAGATCATAATTTATTGTAACCGATGACGTCTAAAATACGTAAATAATATGACGAGAGACCTGAGACCATCGGCACGTGTTTTTCGAACTAGTTAGTAAATAACTGCCACCTTACAACTAGTTATAGTTCGCAATATCTCAAAACTCGCGGAAAGAAGTGCTACACGCGTTTAAATCGTAACATTATTTTTAGGTTCATACTAAAATACTACCTATATAATGGTAGGTAACAACAATATCGAGATTGACGAGTTTTGTTCGTACGTGCGGTAAGCAGATTTTTTAACCGCGATCGCGAGATAGTATACTCGAGATCGTTACGTCTTATTAATAATTATATGGGTACATAATATGCACTGCTGCAACAGCAATAATCGACGATATCGATCTAATACGTAGGAGGTACACGGGCTCATAATATTATATTATTCAAGTAGTAGGTATACTAAAATATGCACTTAATTATGTAAAGTACTTAAAACGCGCGTAATGGTCGCAAAATTTAAATTCTAACAGCGCGTGACGCAAATATCATAAAAAATCTTATGGCGTTCGTACCTACCTATTTATACCATAATATAGGTACATAAATTATACCTATTACCAATGCTGGGCTGAGTTAAGAAGTTTAAGTTTTATGAAAACAATCAAGTTCATTTTAACATTTTAACTTAACTCTTTTGTATTTATTTTATTAACTTAACTTTTAACTACATTTATTTTTATCGATATCAACTTCATAAATTATAACGATATTATATTAATATAAATTTCGATCAAATCAAAGTTACGTTTATTTTTAAACAATTAGTATAATAAAAAGATTATCGATGATACATATAATGGAAAATTAAAAACGTAATTACTAATTACAGTGGAAATCCTTTATAATGACACTAGTTGTAGTGACATATCGGGTTTTATGACCTTAAAGGGCCCGGAAAATGCATAGGTAAGTTTTATATTATGTAAAATGTTATCGGTAGTTATGATTATTGGTTATTATGACCTATTTTTCTCCATCCCTCGAACGTCATTATAAACGATTTCTACTGTATTCAACTAACTTCTTTTTGTTAGGCAACATTATTATTACCTACTTATTTTTCATACCATACACAGGCATTAGTTTAAACTGTCTACTGCAAACTATTTATATATTAAAATATGCTGCTTAGCTGAGCAACCAAATTAGTAAGACACCATTAACTTGAAACTTTTTTTAAAATTGTTCTTTTAACTTATCCTGTTGAAACAAATATCGTCGACCTGCATATTACCATAGGTATATACTATATAGGTATTATAATTAATAAAAGTGACAATATTAACAGTAGGTAATATACTTCAGGGACGACGAGCAGTTATACCGAGGTACTACAACAGGCGGCCTGTTACAACAGTTTGAGTATACGCGCACGCGCGCGATCGTGTGTGTGTGTGTGTGTGTGTGTGTGTGTGTGTGTGTGTGTGTGTGTGTGTGTGTTTAAGGACCCGGGCCGGCCAGTTGCGGTGTGCGGAGATGACGACGGGGCAAGGAGCGATCAGAGGGGAGGCTCTCTATAGCCACAGAGCTCTCATGTATGTGTGTATGTGTAGAAGATGAGCCAAAACGGTGGGTTCATGTTACTGGCGACTGGCGAGTTGCCCGCGTCGTCCCCTCGTGTTCCCAAAATAACGGCCAGCTCTTTTATACACCGTGTACATTATATCCATCTGGCTCTCGGGCAATTAAATCCTGACCAACAAACAAATAACAATCGTCTGCGAGTTTTTTGCGCGCGGTAGGTATTTAAAAAGAATAAATCCATTATCCGTGATATACGCCTATAATATTGCATTGTAATGGCATTATTTACATTATTTTTTTATTATATACCTATTATACATTATAAAATGTGTGTTTTATAATATATCATTTCGATTTTCTCCGGTCAGATTTCCGGCGTGGACTGCCACTGAGTGCAGCAATTTTTTACCCGATAATCCGTTTCCTATACTACATAAAATACACAATAAGGTATATTTGATCTGCGGTAGGTAGGCCGAATAATAGGCATATAATAATATAGTTTATATTGTAGTGCGTTGGTGAAGAAGTTATATCCAGTGTGATGCCTTTTTTGCGTACCCTGCAAAGGCACAAAAGGCAGACGGGACTTTATATTATATGCCTGCAGAATATAATATTATTAAGCGGCGTTACCAAAATAGTATATTCCAATAGTATACAGAATAGTAATATACAGTTCGCTCCAAAACGAGGACAATTCTTATCATACCGCTAGCTGCAGTAGATATCTACTACGTAACAATATTGGTATAAATGTCAAAAATCATAATATGTTGATATAGTCAAACACATCGTGCAGATATATCTCATTTGGCAGAAAATATGAGCAGATCGGTATACCGCGGTATACATACTCTTCCGAGTTCTACAGACCAAAAATTACGGGTAATTCATAATTATACTTGAATCAGCTGCATAAATATATAATTCTAGATCTGGGACTTCAAAACCCCGTAGGTATATGGTATACCTAAACGGCTATATTATTATACTTAAGTACTCAAAATTATATTAATTTTCCTATTGGTATTTTGAAACAAAGTCTTGTGCTGTTTGCATAACCGTGACATCAATATTATCGTCGATTTTACGAAAGAACTTTTGGAGGATATCGCGAGAATCGATTCTCGGGGGTTAGGTCCTCTGAGCAATGCTAAACGGACAAATGGTTAGTAAAAATAAAATCTGAGTCCTTTTTTTTCATTTATTCGAGCCGTGTACTGTATGTACTAATAATTTTATATGAAAAATATCAGGGCTGCGTATACACAAAATGGACCTTTTGGACAGTTTTTTTCCTCGTGCCGAGTTTACAATAATCGCATTAAAACCGAAACGAACGGCCGTGGGTAGCCAAAGGTGTGTTTGCCGAGGGAATCGATGATAGTGGTGGCGGCTGCGGTGGTGGTGCGCGGGCGTGTGGTTCGGTGGTCGAGAGTGCGGAAAGAAAAAAAAATCACCAGTGAACGCCACTGCAGATGACGCCACTGATGTATTATAAGCCACAAATTATTATTATTCGCCACGTAATACTTCTACAAGTGTCCCGTCGGCTTATATTATATATATATATTGTATTGTATTATTATATCGTATAGTCGGATAATATATCGGTCACGCGGGGCTCGGATGAAAGCGATGCGGCTGCCGTTTGCTCGAGACGTATGTCCGAAAATAGTTTTCTGATATTGCAGCATTTCGCACCGTATATATCTATATTACAACCGTTGTTGTATCGCGCGTGCGCGTCACACCACACGGGCACGCCGCCGATGGTTTTTTCTTACAAAACATTACCTAGCTATAGGCTATAATAGTACCTATAGGTATCTCTATATAATGATAATAATAATATCGTATCACGCATGATAATATTATTATTTTGTAATAAGTCTGTATGATATTCGAATGCACGCGGATGGAGGTTTTTTATTTCCGTGAGAGACACAATACAATGTGTGAGCCGGCCCCGTGTAATATATATTACGTCGTCGTCGTCATCGTTGTCGTACCTACTACCTATACTACAACAGGTGTCGCATGCCCGCGAAAAGCGGGTTTATTTATAAAACAACTCGAACCTTCGTATTATATTATATTGCCTACATCGATACTCGTTCAAATGTACCTATATAGGAGGTGTTACACCTATATAATATATATATATATGTATATAAGTATACGTGTACGAGACAAGATCATGTTTTGAAATTCACACGACGAACACACCATTTTTTTTACACGACGACCGAACAAATTGAATATTTTCATTCACCTATGAGTTCGATTATTTTCGTAAAAATAAACACGTATATATTATATAGGTAGGTACACTCGATATAATTATAATTATTCAGTCAGTCGTTTCGCCGCAGTTACTCGCAACGGGTTTTCTCAAGCAATTTCTCTTCACACGAAAAATAATTAAAACAATTATTTATTTATAATATAAATAATAATAATATTAACCTACCTTACCTATTTAAACGCATTTAAATTACACCGTTACATATGTAAGTAGTATACTTGGGTACACTACTCATGTACACTGCAATTATCATAGGTGTAAATGTGTAATATACAACAAAATATTTAAACGATTCTTCAAAATAATAAATAGAATCATTATTTCTATGGTATTTATTTAGTTATATGAAAAAGCGAACATTAAAGTTATACTTAGATTTATGACCACGCCCTCGTAAGTTAAAATTCCGTAAGTCGCTGGAGAACATTTTTGAGGAAAATGGGTTTTTCAATTTTCTTAAAGTCATAACACAACATTGAATGCATCATAGTATGATATTATATTTTTCCATGTACATATAATTGCAATGGAATAAAAACAAAAAATAAAAGGATAAAACATTTTTGAATAACATAATATTATCTTACTTATTACATTTTTCATCAGTAGAATGATACCTATAATAAATTTCTTTCATTTTTAGTAACTTGGTTTATATGCATAACAACGTCGGAAGTAATGATTTTTCAATTATATTGATAGGTAATAATTTAAAAAATATATACACACAGCAGTCCTACAACCGTGTCTTGGCATATTATTGAAATCAGAAATATTAACTGCACATTTGTACCTATATATTATAATAAATTATTGTAAATTATAATTAATGTATTATCATGGTTTATGGATTACCTTAGCTAAAATCTAATACAATAGAATTAGGTAACTTTTCAAAATAAATTCCCTACGTTCAATATTGTTTTAGCTGAGCAATGTTTCTCCAGACTTACGGCATTGCCGACATAATAGTTAGGTGAATTTTAGAATTTTTATACGGCTTTGATTAATTTTTAAATTCATTAATATTATACTATATTATACAACATAATATAGAATAGCGTTCATCCACAATACATGCGCACGCAGGTGTTGATTCGATAGCTGTCCCACACACTATATAATATAATATAGGTAATATATTTATAAATACGTACCAACTACCTATACCTCGGTTCAAATCACTACATGCCGAATCTAAATGTTTGCTACCCCATTAAAATAGGTATATATATACATGAATGGTAAATAATAGCTTTGGAAAAAGCGTCTGTATATGCGATTTAATGTAGATGCACAATGGTAAAATGGATAACGTGCCATTTGTGTACATTTCGAGAGCAAACATTAAGGCGATTGCAAAACGTCAATATACTTTCAGGACCCACAGCAGCCTCGTCTAACATATATTTTTCAAATGTGCTATATACCGCATATACCGGACATAAATAATAATGTACCTACGTATATAGGTGTAGGTATACGTGTAGATGATTTCGTCTTTCACGATTGGTTCATTAATTTCGTTGATTTCAATAGCATTTAGACGTGTGCCTATAGAGTAAGTTTGGCAAGTTAATGAAAATAATTTGGTAACTCAAATTAAGTCAAGTCAAGTGAATACAACGTCGTTAATTATAATATGTTCATAATAGTACAGTACCTATCGTGATGAATAATGAATTGAACTCGTTGCAGCTACGTTTAAAGTTAAATAAGTTAATATTTAAGGTAACACAATTGGGTTTTTAAAAATTGAATCTACTTTTTTGATTACTAGGAAATATGAATCACATAAATAATGTACATTAGAGCATCAGAGGCTTAGGAAATATTATTTTTTCAAGAAACTAACAGGAATGATAATCTTATTACTATATTAAAGTATTAGATTATATTTTATTTAAAACCATGAATACAATAATAATATAGTACCTAATATAATAAATAATAATATAAGTACCTAGTTATAATGTATAAAAACATTAAAACCAAAAATGTTAAAAACATTTTTAATTTAGTGGATTATTTTTAAATCAAAATCTTAATTTTTTACTCAACTTAAACAGTTTAACTATGTCTAGTTAAAGCATACATTTGTGTATATATTACAATATGTGCAAATTAAATCGGGTATGATATTAAAATAATATTTATCACGTTTATATGAGGTTAGCACGTTCCATAGGACAATATACAAACATAAATTATATTAAGTAGGTACCTACGTTATATTAATTGTATACCGTTTAAAACATTTAATATTATATAATAATATATAGTTTAATGTGCTGCAGTAAATACTTCGCACCTACGAATGTCATAACACAATCGGATCCGAACGATATCGCGATTTCGTGAGTTCACGTCATGTTTGCTATTAAATATAGTTAAATAACAATAATAATTATAATATGGTGCCCTCACATCATAAATGTTATTTTACAGTCGCCAGTCTTATTTTTTTAGTTTATCATTATCACGTGTGTGCCAGCACGTGCTCTGAGCGTTTCAAATAACTAAATTTTCGTATCAAATTACTCTCATTTTTTTTTTTCAATGTAATTTATATAATATTATTATTGTACATATCTGCCTATTAATAATATTTTTTACTCAAGAGGAATATTATTATTATTAATATTATTATTGTTCCACCATTCGTTAACAAACGGATTATTCGAACAATTTACATTTTTAAATCATTACTACTCATCTATGCTAAATAGATTAAAAAAAAAAAAATAACTATACACTATATAGGTAAGTACATTATATTGAACTTGAATAATTAGTAGGTATATCTTGAATAATCAGTTTTAGGTATACGGAGGTATGAATTTACCACATATTTTATAAGGTTACTAAATTTGAATATACATACTACATAGGTACCTTGTATAATATAATATATTCTGTTAATAAGTTAGTTAATATTTTAATAATTACTTTCAGGTCTTAGAATGTTTGAATACTTTAATTATTGTTTTGACGATTTAAAAGTATTTTAAAAAACTATAAAAACTGCAGTTCGTATTAACTTAATGTCATCACCGGCGTGCTGTAATTTTTTATTTTTACAAATTTATTATTTTTAAATTTTTAACCGTTCTATACGTGTATTATTTTTAGTTATAATACAGTGAACCGTAACTTTTCAGCACCCGTGTATTACACTGGAATATTATAAATTATTTTCCAGTTGCATGTTGTAATAAAGGTATTGATTTGTATTTTGTATTAAGCTTTCCAAAAAGTGATTATTTTTCGCGCATGTTTTCTCAAATTTATTACGACGCTAAGTATATTATTTAAATATATGCATTAATAGGTACCAACGCAGTATAGTACGCGTATAGTGTAGTATACAACAATATGCATTTAAAAGTGCGTGTGTGTGCTCAAGTTAAAAAAAAAAATAATAATAAAATCGTTACGGATTTCATCGGATTAAGCATTTCTAATTGTTTATGTTTAACATCACGTAGTCCTTGACACGAAGTTCACGCCACCTGCACCCGTTGTTAGAAATAATAAAAGTTTTATATACATTTTTAGCGTGCACCACAAAGAATTAGAACACGTTTTAATATAAAAAATTGAAGAAAAAAAATAATATAATAATAATACAAAAACCAGTACAGCACGACGACGGTGTTGTAGGCGAGGGACACGAGCAAATAGCGAATAATAAAGTACGCGCATATTTTACTATTGTACAGAGTGATTCCTACATTTAAGGCAGTGCTGCATATTTCATACCTACTATTGTGCGGATTTAATTATCTGGTACCTAAGTAATTTCGATTTGAACATTCCTAAACAGTTATTATTATTATTTTGTTTTTTATCACGTCTTATGTAAAACCTTATCTTCCTGTGCGGGTTCTTGCGTTATTCAATAGATATATTATATAATATTATGATACGCAAACTTATATTGATATTAATTATATTATGCTAAAGCTGCAGAATAACCCGTCACTGCCGGGTTGAAGTATACAAATTGAATAGTTAGTAAATAATTTTGATAATGTTTTTGAAATATCTTTCTATTCTAAGATATAGTCGACCCGTTCAAACGTTTTATAATGGCTTGAATCGTTACACTAGTCAATTAGAAAAAATATCAAATTAAAGTAATTTTAACGCATTGACAGACCCAGTCGCACGAATAGGTATAAATGTATAATAAATATACTCTTATTGCAAGATTTTCGCTTTGCCAGGGTGCACTTTTGAAAAATACTACTATTGCTACTAGCAGACGAAAAACTGACCAAAAATGGACACTACTGATGTTTTATTTATAATCTGTAGAAAATATTTCCCATAATAACACATATTTGCATTATTATAATTTATAAGGTCTCTGAAAAATACATAACATAGGTAAATGCAAATATTTATCGAATTGGCTTGGACATCTGGGAAGTAGAGGCTTCACTTATGTTAGGTTAGGTTAGGTTAAACAACGATTCCACTCTAAATCGTCTAATAACAATATATAGTATCTATATATATTGCACCATATTGTTATGGGACGGTTTCGGTAAAGTGACTCAACATATAATATAATATGTTTTAGTAACTGTTCTCATCATATATATATGTATATATGTATACATACGTATGTATGTCTTTCTGCAACAATATAGCCCCTCACATATAATACAGTATAATGTCCTCAAAGTCAATAATATTATATCGAAAGCAATATTGTCAAAACATCAAAAAATGGTTCTCTTTTTTTCACTGTGTACGCACATACACACACACACACACACACACACACACACACACACACACACACATCAGTATAATATATATATATACACTAGAATTTGGTTGAATATACTGTATGGCAATACATATACCATATACCATATACATATACCACGAATACCTGCTATAAAATATACCTATATACATATACTAAATTCTGCTTTCAAACATACCTATAGGTGTAAAATACCCTGCGCGTTACCTATATATGTATATATATATAGTATTATGGTTTTCAAGTATATGTTATAAATTTACATTTTCAACAGTTTAAAAAAAAAATAAGTAGGTAACACATAATATTATACTGACAACTGACATAAAAATAACTTATACATAAAAAAATTGGTTACATATTTTATTTGTATGTATGATATACCTAATATTATTATATATTATATTATTGTATACCTATATATAGGCGTACAAATACGCGTATAGGTAAATTGTACTTCATTTGTGAATAATTTCTCCTCGGAACGTAATTCTCGCCATTTACACATTCACGTAGGTATATATTGTATATTGCGGCAAAATAAAATATCGGATTACATTCGCGAAGACGATGTTCGCTTATATTGTTATCAGCTTATCGCGCATATTGTTATTTACTGAGATATTAGATCCGTTTCGAGAAAATAAATCAATATTATTATTACGTTTTTTTTACCTTAAAGTCTGCGATATCCATTGTCGGCGAAGCGCGGAACAGTTCGAACAGATAAATATTGTTAGACACCAATTATTATACCTATAGGCATAGCTGGAACCTATACTGTCGATAATAATAATAATTGTATTATTTTATCGAAATAACTCCAATGAACTTTAATAAAATTACATTTTTACTTTTATTAATATCCATTATATCCACAACCTACAAGAAGCTTTAGAAAATTGGAAGATCTGTTTATTTTCAAACTAGGTACCTACATGGAAGCCAAATATTATAACATAGTTACACCATATAATACCTACATTAAAAACAATCAATGATCATTATAAAAGTACCGTTAAGAGTTTATATTTGTAATATAATATTATGATTTTAGGTAGGTAGGTACAAGGTACGTAATAACATCTCATTCCACTTATAATTATGGTCATTGGTCATTAACTCATAAGTCATAACTGTCCAATCCATTGAATACTTCACACCCTTAATAATGCCTCATTAACTTAATATTTGTTTTTTTATTATCATGTGCCTACCTAGTTTATCAATGATATTATAAATTGTATACAAATTGTTAACATCATACTGTACTGTATTCCTGTATTTGTGTTACTTAAAATTACCGCCGAACGTTAATATTTCAAAATAAAATAAATAAAATACTCAATAATGTACCAACATTAAATAACTATTTAGTATAGGTATACCTATATTCAATTATGCCACTCTTTTTATGTGGAATAATATAATAAAATAAAATATACGTTGTACGTATTATATTATATTTATAAACACGGACACAACACAGGCCACGTATCGACTGAAACTAAAGAAATTCTTCACATTATTCGTTTTTATTTGTTTTACAATATGTTTTCGGGCATCTGGGCGTCCTAAACAAACACATTTCTCGACTGCGCGGTAGTGAGAATACTGCGATGGGAATTTGCTATGTATAGTATTGTCTTGCGTACGTTATGTTTGCAAAATTCAATAATAAACGTTTTCATATCGTCGTCTCCCGTATTCGCCAGCAGACGAGCGCTATGTAAATATAAACAAATAATACACGAAATAGACGGGTATGTCATAGGTCAAGTCACCCAAATGTTGTTTGAAAATAATCAATATTTCTTATTTTTTTAAAACTTAGGTACCTATAATATTATGTGCTAAAATTAAAACCGTTTGGTAAAGTCGAAGACAACATACTATAATATGCACATAGCACAATCGTTTAAGTAGGTACTCATAATATAATATTATGTACGTAAGTATAATAGATACAATTAATAATATTATAGTTTTAATAAAATAATATACATTTTTTTGTTTATTTCATTTGAAGAACTCAATCAAAAATAAATTATCTGTTGACAAATATAGGTACCTACTGTACTATTAATCATCGCAAGCATAAATAAAATTAATTGAACCATTACAATGAAAATAAGTAAATTATTACCATTAAAGCTTTTGAAATATTTTAGTGCACAGAATGAGTTTAATTTTAATGATGACATATTTTTCTTAAGTACCAAAGTAAAAATATAAGACTATTTTATGTCAGTATTTATTACTTGGCAATGTTACAGAGTTGTATTTTTTATCGTATTTATTCTGGACATTTTTTGGCTCTACCTAAAATGTAGGGATTTAAATGTTTATTACTCCTTGAAAATATTTAATAATAAAATGGATATTTTAATATTTTTATAATTTACCTAATTAAATTCTGAAACTAATTTAATTATCTTTGTGAATTTGAGTAATTTATAGCAATTAATTATTAATATAGTAAAATAGTTTATCGTTGATATTGAATATATAACACCTATACAAAATAATTTGTATAGTAAGTACTTATTATAAATTACATTCTAAAAGCATTTCCACAAATCATTTATACATACCTAAAATTGTATTATTTGTATAGTGGAGTGTATCATATTATATATGTACCTAGTTATCAATACATTGTAATATAGGCTACAAAATACAAGATATGTTTATCATAACAATTAACAATAGTAAATATTGTTAATTAGAACAGCTACCTATACCATATATTAATCATTAATAAAATGTGAACTTTTAAATTAAATTAATACTATACATATGTATAGTATTATATAATACTTGATATTATTTATAGACTATAATATTATATTGCCAATATTTTTAAAGTCACATAATATGTAGGTTTTTATATTTTTATTTTTCATATACCTAATACGACGTATTTATTATGTTTGACAAAGCCGGTATATTAAGAGCTCATTTCAGTGATAAAATCATTTTTCGTCAAGCTGAATATATATTGCCTTGATATTTTATATATTTTATCTCAAAAAAGAGTCTCCACATGTGTGGAATTTAAATGAAAAACATAACATGTAATAGATAATGACATAATAATATAATATATAAGACTCGTAAAATATGTGTGTCCGAAAATCCCGATATCATCTGGAGAACATATACAACGCGAATAACATATATTACGAGCGTACCCCGTTGTGCTCGAAGCACATGATGAAATGTGATTTATCGCACTAATTCTTGTTATTTAGCCCCTCGGGAGAGAGGATGAGAGAGAAAAACAGGGTAGTTCGCTGTACCCAGTGGGGTGCACTATAAGACGGCATATTGTATATAATATAATTTATATAATATACCATAACCA
Source organism: Acyrthosiphon pisum (assembly GCF_005508785.2). Lineage (NCBI taxonomy): Eukaryota > Metazoa > Arthropoda > Insecta > Hemiptera > Aphididae > Acyrthosiphon > Acyrthosiphon pisum. The sequence continues at coordinate 60,115,971 of NC_042493.1, forward strand.
CACATGCAGAATATAATATATTATATATATATATACATGCACATAGTAATAATCCAACATGTGTAATGTATAATCGTTTCATTCACTATTTTATATACTTAAACGATCAACATCCGTATTAATGAATTCGTTATCATCCGGAGGTCGTTGTAGCCCGCTTGGCTTACGCGCCTTATTACAATATTGTAGCTGAGTTATCGCTTTGTCGCGGCAATATGGTTTTTTGTCATTATCGGTGAATTAACGTCTGCAGCAGTCTACGCAATAAACCTATAGAAAGTACCTGTTTATAAAACTTCACAGAGAGCTCTATTGTGATAGATCGTAAAAAAAAATTAAAAAAACACTACATTTTGATTAGGGTCATTCACTAATCATTTTTTCTCAGGGTCAACTACAATACGCTTCCGGTCACCAATGTGAGATTTTGCAGAAATTAGTTCTTTAAGAGAGTAAATGATGAGGTCATATTGATAACAATACATTTTTCATACCTACACAAACTTGAATATAAAATACATTACATTTATCGTATTCTAATTTTTAAATTCATTAAATTGAAGAAGTGTACTAGCAGTCACGACAGTTCCTACGTCTTATAGGATAAAGCAAAATTCAAAAAATTATTTCGAAACCTTAAATTTCTTATATTAACAATATATTATAATATTATATACAGATAAATTAATATTTATAATTTACAACTGATAAGATTAATTTAACTATTGCCCCTTATTTCAAAATAGCATTTATTTATATTTTTTATTACTTGACCTTAATGTGTCACAATCGTTGAATAAATATATTTATATTACGGTATTTCAATATTTGTTAAACTATATTTAAAACTGTGTTTTATTATTTGAAATATTAAAATATTTATTTTTATTTTTAAATGGTTTTTAAAGTAATAATTTCTGAAATTTAAATACTTGTATGTGTATCGTTCATTGATTTTATGATAAACTTTTTAAGTTATAGATATTATTGTCTATATATAGGACAATAGGAATTTTTTTTGCAACTTGCAAGTCAACTTAAATGTGTAATAAATAGTAGGTACGTACCTACCTAATATTTTTTATATTTACCATTCTGTTTTTAAATAAAATGAAATGAAATGATTATTATTATTTTTTTAGTGTAAAATAAACGGAAACTTATAAACTCAAGAAAACTTTATATTTTATTTGCATATACTCCTACATTGTGTTTTTCTTATTAATTTCAAGTTATGTAGGTATAAATGATATATTTTATTTTTAATCATTTTTTAAATGCATTTTTCTGTCCTACTAATCATATTAAGCATATTGAACTCATATTTAAGTTAATAATTAAATCATGTGCTTAAAGTACAACCACAATATTTTGTTTCTGAGAATCAATTTTTATAATTACTATAGAACCTACCAATAATACCTACCTACTAAGAAAATTATCGTCAAAAATTTTTTTTCCGTAGACTATACTATGGTAATTACTAATTTTGTATTGAAATCATTCATTTTTATCTCATGGGTTAAATTGAAGCTTGATAACACCTAATTAGTAACACACAAATAAATAGCTTATACATTATATGAGTGATCTGATTTTTAACAAAATTCGCTGTTTTAAATAAAACTATTTATACAACACGTGTTTAATCTATGAGTGAATTTATCGAATATTCAGTGTAAAGTATAAACAGTGATTGCTTTAGGCTATTTTATTTCAAATCTGCAATATTTGTGAACTTATTTTAATAGGCTCTAGATTATTGAATATTGAGTGAAAAATTTTTTATTTTTTATTTTTTTTTGTCGCCTATACGTATATAATATATAATAAGTTATGTGTAGAGATGATGAAAATATTTTGTTATAATATGTTCATGTGTATCAACTTATTAGGAAGTGTATCTCGGTTGCGTTCAGGGAGCATTACCGGGCCGAGTTAATTTTCCAGTAACACTCGTCCTCCGGGTGCGCTCGTCACACAATATTGTTACACGGTAATATTTAAACATTATACTATTGTTACAACAAAAGCTGGTATACAATTGCACTAAGTCGAAGGCATCTGGGGCGTTGTAACGGAGTAGGTTATTTAATATAATATAATAATATTTTATAGAGCTACGTAGAGGGTAGTATGATGTTATCAATAGGTTATATAGGTAGTATGCTGTATGAAATAATATTAGTAAAACAAACGCCACTTACCCATCTTTCTGTTCAGCCGCCCGATCCCTTTGCCTTCGGTTTTTGAACCAGTTGGATACCTGGGTCGTGGTCAATCCTGTGGCCTCTGCCAATTCCCTTTTCTCCCTGGGGCTTGGATACGGGTTGCTAGCGTACCATTCGCGCAACACCATCCGGGACTTTTCCTTGAAACAATAGCTGGTCTCCTCACCGTCCCATATGGTCCGAGGCAGCGGGAACTTGCGGCGTACTCGGTACTTGCCGACGGCACCCAGCGGGCGGCCCCTGAGCTTCTCGGCCTCCACGTAGTGCGCCTTGAGCCAGAGCGCCTGCAGCTTAGGGTGGTTGTGCGCGGAGAACTGGTTGCTCTCCAGCAATCGGTACAGCTCCTTGAAGTTACCGCGGTGGAACGCAACGATGGCCTTTGCCTTGAGCACGCTCTCGTGCTTGTGTAGCTTGTCGCAACTCGGCAGCGACCACAGGAACCGACCAAGCCGCTCGATGTTGCCGGACTGCTGGAGCACTTCGCACACGCAAGCCACCTGTTCCTGGGTGAACCCGAACGACGGCAAAAGTGGCGTCATGGCGCTACCTCCTCCGGCACCACCGCTGCCGCCGCCACCGCCGCCCGACGACGAACCGGGCGAATGCTGTTGGGGCTGGCTGGCGGTGCTTGCGTGGTGTGGCGATCCCTGTATCCCGCTGATGATGCTGGGCCCGCCCGGATGGTCCACGTTGAAACTCCCGAAGTTGCCTGCAGTACCGCTGCCGATCAACATCACTGCTGTGCATCCACTCGACTCAACGACTCAACGACGGCATGACACGACTGGACGCGTAGGTATGTATAATTTTATAGTACGGACAGCTGATTACAATATAAGGCAGGTAGGTAGGCGCAATTGTACGATGCGATTGCAAAAAAAAAAAATTAAAGATATCGATAGCGAACGACGGCGGAATTTAATCAAACGTCGAAAACCGTAGTGAGTAGGTACATATACTTATAGATAATACCGAGCGGAACTATACAATAATATAAAATATTACAGAGTCGTGTACGCGGAACCGAACGGACTGAACGACGAGGACACAATAAACGACGCGAGAAACATCCGTATGCTACGATAATAATAATATTATTATGTTTGTGTGGTATGACAAAACTATATTGCTATTATTATTGTTATCACTGTATATTATATTTTCGCCCGACGATCGCCCGTTCTGCTGTGCGTGTATACAACGTATAGGCTTTGCGGCCGACTAACGCGACGACAACGACTCCCGGGCCAGCCAGCCAGACGACTCGACACACACGTACCCCACCACCGACATCGCCGCCGCCGAGGCCCGGTAACCGTGGTAACCACTGCCGCCAGGGCCGTGCGCGACCACTTTGGCCGAACGGGTAGGCGGTCCCCCCCGCGATGGGCGCGGTCTCTGGGAGGTGGTGCGCGCTTTAGTGTTGCCGCTGCCACCGCCGGTGGACATGCATATTTCCGCGCGTCTTCGGTCGCATGGTCCACGGACTCGCGGTTAATATTAATTATACCTACTATGTATTTTAACGTTCGAATATTATTATTTTTTTCGACCGAATTAATCGTGAGAATAGAATATTATTGTATATGATGGAACGACACCGCATTATATTATGTACCTACACCTATATAATATAACGTTACTATGCAATTACCTATAGGTATTTAACGAAAATATAATAATCGTGTGAAATGGTTCTTCCTATTTTTTGAAATTTCCGCGGTCAAATTAATAGATAGGTGTAAATATAAACGTGCATAAGAATAGATAATGTGTAGGTATTCTGTTATGCGTGAATGTTTATTAAATTCCTGGGTCGATTAATATTTTAGATTTGGAGAAAATCTAATTTTAACTGCGGGTGAATTGCAAAAGAACAGCTCTTTCGTCTAATAACGTTTTCTATAATTTCGACTTGCCTATAATTTCAATAAATTCGTTGAATTGAATTTTATTAGACCTGTATAGCCTATATATTATAGATAATCAGTCTCATTGGAAAGTTGGTGAAGTAGGCGTAGCTATTGGTTAAAATGTATTAGTTATTACCATACTAACCACTAAGTACCTGTGAAATCTCTTTGTCCAAATTATAGTTTTATAATTAACATCACCGCAATAAATTTATTAAAATATCATAATTTAAATAATATCTAAGTTCATGTCTATTTTAAGACTTTGAAAAAACTATTCACAGATCCTATAATATAAATGAGACAATAACTGTTTAAAAGTAATAATAATTCAGATTAGCTTTGAGTTTTGACAGGCTTAATAAATTATTCACCAAATAACTAGTGTAGGTACATAATATGTGTACCAGTGTAACAGTGTAGTCAAATAACTAGTGTACTTGTGACCTGTCTATAAATATACGACAATAACTATAAAATATTATAAGTTATAATATTTTGTAGAGTATAAACCATGGACTTATATAGACCGCGCATTAGTGAAATATATTTAAGCCAACATATGTGCGAGAGAGACAGACTCTGACATTACTTTTTATAGGAGATTATAAGCAATTTTATAATCATTTTATATATTTATAATCTCAAGGAGTAATGTACAAATTGTTAATAAACTCCTTGAAATTTTAATGTCAGAGTCTGTGTCTCTCACTGAACAATATACAGTTCAGTGGTCTCTCTCGCACATATGTTGGCTTAAAATGTTACACACAAAACGAGCGTAATGCGCGGTCTATATATAATTTATTATAAGTCTATGGTATAAACGGTACAGATCGATAAGATTTTCTGAAGACTGTGCATTGCCAGCTGTTAATTATTTTTAATGGGTTTTATTATCGACGATATTTACCGATATCACTAAACACTTTATCGAGTATTTGGTATTTGACTAGTTAATTTAACGTTTATAAAAATACCCATACTACCTATCTATAGATTAAAATATGTTCATAATGCGTATAAACTTACAATAGATTCAAAATTGTTCGTCTTTTTAAAATTAATTAAATGCTTTTTTTACTGATTATATTGCATTTAAATTCGAACCCTAATGATAACGAAATCCTCCACTCAGACCGGCACACCAACACTATACCTAATTGAAACAGCCTCTAACCTCTAAAAAAGGTTTCACTGTCGTCTTCCGTTCTAACTCATAATCCTTTAATGTTGCCTGGAAACCCTAGCTGCAAGTTGCAACCATAGAAGACTTAAAAAAACACAAACTAAAAACAAACTTTAAATACTTTTGTTCTTTAAGTATCACCATATTATTATACTATGTGGGTGGCTATTCTAAACTGTATCTACATATTATTGTATTCATAAAAAATAAAAAATAATGTTTACAGCAGGGACTGGAACCTTTTGAATTTATCGGAATCGATTCCGATACCGGTTCCCAAAAATAAAATAAATGTTCCAGTTTGGTTCTAATTTTTTGATAAAAAAAATAATGGTAATGGTTCCAAATAATTTTGGTTCCGGTTAATTCCAGATAATTTCGGTACCTACCAAAAGGTATAATAATTTTAAATACCTCTCCGGAATGCGGGTTTAATTAATAGTATGAAAAATATTAGAAAACTCATAATATGATCATCAAATACATAGATTATACACAAAACAGTAATATCTTTAAATTATGATAGATAAAATTATTTTATTTTTAAACCTAAAAGTACCTTTTTAATTTATAAATTCCGGTTTGGTTCCGATACATTATTTATTAAAATAAAGGTTTCAGTTCTTAAAATTTTAAAGGTACCGGCTTCACATAATATGTCAAAAAATAAATACAAATATTATATTCCTGACTAAATATACCATTATACCCAATAATTATTATTGTTTTCCTTCATTAAAAGTAATAACATTTATTTTTATTTGTCAAGACTTAACTTGTTTGCTATGGCCATAATAATTTATGTAGGTACTTTTATACTTATTTTTACATATTGCGACAGATTTAAGTATTAAACACATAATTATCGAATAAGTTTTGGAAGTAGGAACAGCAGTGGGTATAAGTATTATAGCCGTATAGCTATATATGCAAATATGCTAGGTAATAGTGTTTATTCAGGATGACTTTTAGTCGGAATGCAGAACGGCGGAATCAGTGAATACGACCCAATAATATGTAATATTTTCTCAATACCTGTGACGGGATATACCAAGGCTAACCAGTTGCATTTAGATTGTAGTAGGTACCTATGGGTTATAAGTTATGACTTATAAGTATTTATTTTATTCCGCCAATAACTAATTCAGTGGCGCATAATAAATAATGTAATAGTTTCAATTATATAAACATGTTGTCTTAGAACCTTGTTTATGTCAATACATAGTTTCTTTTGAATGGGCTATGTAAATTATTATAAAAATAACCAATATGGCTATAGATGAGATTTTCGTAGGTTATATATTATTATTATAGACGCAATTTAATACCGCAGCGTGGTGGCTGTTTATACTATACATTACCTATATTGGTACATACCTATAAACTATAATTTCTCACTTAAATAACTTAAAAAATTAATGTACCTATGTCTTAAATATATTTTTAATGAAAACCTTATAGTTATTACTTATAACTTATTAATAAATATATATATGAATATCTACATATATAATATATACCTATTAGTTATTTATATGGCTACTTTATCGAGAAGTTATGAAGTACTGTATCTAGTTTAGTGTATACATTACTATACCTATGTAGTATATGTATTATTTAAATATAATATTATATGATGTACAACTTTAAACTTACCGGTAAATGTCACTTTTTATTCTTCACAGGAATTATATTGGTATTATAGGTACTAATATATAATTCAATTTTTATAATATTGCTAGATATACCTATAAGAAATTCGATTAATTTATTTTTGGTACCTATTAAAAACATTATTATTACTACTGAACATCTATAACAGGAAAATATGAATAAATCAGTTTGGAAAGAAATTTGTATTTTGTTTAATACTATAATAGCATGTATAATATATTATTCATAATACATATATATGCAAGGCTGTGTAAGTTAATGATATTTTTCTAACTCAGTTAAGTTAAGTTATTATGTACCAATATCTAACAAAAAGTTTAAAGTTTAAAGTTAATTTAACTATAGGTTAACTCAGTTAAGTTAAAAGTTAATACACACTTTTTGTTAATTTTTTATTAAGTTAAAAAAAAGTTAATTTGTTTATTCAACGCTATAGTGTACTTAATTTTTTTCCAACCCAAAACTAAATTATAGGATATAGGTAGTGTTTATACTTCATATAGTATTCCTATATAAGTTAGATTCGAATGATATAAATTGTTAACTTTAAACAATTTACGATACATATTTTTTGACATGAAAACGAAATAGACTGAATAGTGAAATATAATAAAATTAAAAACAAAATCAATTAACCTAACTCACTTCTTAAAATGAAAAATTAACTCGTTCATTTCACGTTAATTAAGAAAGAAATGTAGTAAGTTAACAGTTAAGTTCATGCAAAGCCAAAAGTAACTAGTTAAGTTGAAAAGTTAAAATTAAATTACATTTTTAACTTAACTTTAACTTTTTAACTCGTTAATGTCCTGCAACCTTGTAAATATGTTCCCCGCGGGAATGATGATAATTTAGGAATTGTCGTGATTACCTCAATGTTGACAATGACTGGAAAAAATCCGAAGATATTTCTTAGTTTTATCATCATTTCCTTATTATATTTAGCAACGTTACAAATCCCTATAAACAATCCCTATAAATATAAACACCTTTATCGGTGTTTGTGGCCTTTATTGTGGAACATAGTAGGTATCAACCCGGTTATATGTTATCGTTATTCGTTTTTATTGCATATACCTAATTTATAAAAAAATTTTCAATAATTGACAAATGTAAAATTATTGTACTCAGTATTGTTATGGACACTTTCGGTATGACACATTAATGTACCAGATTTAAATTAAATGCGTTTATAATTTGACAATAACCCATTTAGTTGAATATACGCATAATGCCAATAACTTTTTTTCGATAATGATGAATATTGTGAACGAATCGAAGAAATGAAACAATCCAAAATCACGCTATCCACGTCTGGAAAAAAATGTACGAAAGAATATAGGAATATTCGTAAGTACAATATCTTGCTACAGCAGTAAAAAATGGTCTTATTAAAACCATAACCAATGCGATATAGGGTGAGCGTTATTAGTTATTACTTATTAGTTTATTACGTACAAAATGAAGAGTATTGTTTGATATCACTCATTCTACACATAGGTATAGAAATCGGTCATGGAAGCCGAGACCTAAGGGCTGAGATTTCTGAACTTAAGTTAAAATACTCGATAGTGTGAAAAAGGAAATAATAATGGTCTCAAAAAAAAAAAAATCAAGGTTATAAAGAATATTTAAGATTATGATTTATCCTAAATAATAAGTATTAGGTAGGTATATTATATTATTTGATTTTTAATTTTATCATCAATGACTTCTTTTATTAGGAATTGTCATCAATTACTAGTTATTGACGTAAATTCTTTACTAAATCAGGCATTATCGTTATTGAATATTCATTGTCAACATCGACTAAATAAACATGATGGAAATGTTTCCAGTAACATAATATATACCGTGTGTCCGCGAAAATAAGGTATACTGTAAATTACCCATATTACTCATTACCCTATATATATTTCCGAATTCTGTTTGCGGGACATGCAACTTTACTATTGGACCATTAATCTCCCGCAGGCAGAATTCTAAAATATGTATAGAGTACTGAATAACGTAGGTAACTGACTTATAGAGTGTACACAGTTTTCGAGGTTGGTTTTTTTTTTTTAAATATAGCTTTAAAAAATATATAAATGGTAAGCAATTAGGTAAAAATTAAATTTTTCTTATTTTAATTAAATTTAATATTTCTATAAAATGAAATGTGTGCTGTAAAAATTTTTATTGTGTTATTTTAAATGAATTGTGTCCAAAATTATGACTGTAGATATAAATTACTAATTAGGATACCTATTTTTTATAGTAGGTATTGATTTTATGGGCAAGACACTTTTCGACCAAAAACGTACCCTTCCCTTTTCGGCCGATTCACTTTTCGACCAAAAAAATATTATTAAATAATAATTATAAGCCTTTATGTAGAAAAAATTATTTTTGTTAGTTATTTTTAAATATAGTACCTAGCTAGTAGGTTACAAATAAATAATGTTAATAATTACATATAAGTCTTTATGTTATACATATAAAAAAATATTAAAAAATAATATATAAGTTGTATAAAATACTAAAATGTATAAATTAATACGTAATAATATTTGTAAGAATAATTTTTGTTGTCAATAAAATATAGAAAACTATGATAATAATTACAATTCCTGTCATAATTCATCTTTTTTTTACTCACTTATGTTAGCATTGTTTAGGTTAGGTTGCTGGTTCACTACTTTTTAAAGTAGTTATTTGAAACCAACTTAATAAAATCATTGTGTATTATATTAAACTTTTTATTGGTCTAAAAGTGAATCAGCCGAAAAGGGAAGGGTACGTTTTTGGTCGAAATGGTAAATCGAAATAATAACAATAATTCTTTTGAATCACACTACACAATATTGCGTTACATATTCTTACTTATAAAGTGGGCCAGTTAAATTCATAACCATTAATTACAGCTTTTTTATTTCAATATCTAATTCCTAGAATCGGATACATCTATAATATTAATAGAATATTAAAAAAAACTTGACATCGATTTGATGAATTCGCTCACGGCCTTGGTATTCGTGTATTCAATCATTAAAAACAATTACTTCAGACCTGCAAAGATGACACTAAGAAATGTGGTTGGGAGGGTGGAGGGATTAGCAATTCTCGTCATGGTTACCGGGTTTCTGTTGTTTCCAGTAAATCGTATATTTTTAATTCATTTTCACGGAACGTTATTTGGTTTAGTTGTTTGATTTGTTTTTATTTGAAGTCACGTCACGTTAACATTTTATGAATTATCATTTTTAAAAAAATACACCATTTAAATGGAAACCGCCTCTATTGAACCAAACAGAACAACAGCATCACACAAATCAAAGATAAAGGTGTTTTTTGAAAAAACCATCGGAAAAGGCACATTTGGGCAAGTCAAGTATTGTGTGGCAAACGTAAATAACGAAACCATTGGCTTTGCAGTAAAAATCATCGATAAAAAGTCATCAGTATATCAATGCAACAAATCGGCGATGAACCGTGAAATTATCATTTCGAAAAAAGTCAATCATCCAAGCCTAATAAAGTTCATTAAAATTATCATACATCATAATTATATCTACATGTACATGGAATACTGCAAGTATACCATCTTACTGCTATCTTGCTAATTAAGTGATAGTGATAACTGATAACATAGCATCAACTGACCCAATCGATATTTTTAAATAATTAATAATATGATTAGCTATTGTGGGCAAACAGGTCGAAAATCTAAATAAACGAATTTAAATCTGTTAAATTAACTTTATTACTTAGAAATCTCGATTCACCACCGGTTACGTTAAATAATCAAACAATTCCAACGGCAAATTAAGTTAAATATCTTGGGCTTACCTTAGATACCTAAATGCTTAACCTGGATCCCACACATAAAACTTAAGCGTAAAACTGTTAACTCTTGACTTCACCTCCTAAGACCTCTGTTGGAATCCAAGCACTCACTATCCAATAAACTTATCATATACAAGTCAATAATTCGACCAGTTTGGACACACAGTATTCTGCAGTTATGGGGTTCTTCAAAGCCATCCAATACCAAAACACTTCAACCGTTTCAATTCATCAGATTACGACTAGTAACGTCTTTTCCTTGGTATTTCACAAATAATACTCTTCTCGATGACCTAAAACTTCTACCCTTAATCAATTAGTAAAATTATATTACATTAAATTTCATACTAAATTAAACTCTCACAGTAACTGATAGTTACTATCCTCCATCTCACTTACTGGTACTTAATGTACGTAATGTACGTAAAATACACCATAGACAATGTCCTAGAGACCTACTCTATAAAAATAAAAAAACAACAATTGGTAATAATTAAAAAGTATCTGGATAGGTGGCCGTGGCACTAATGAGTGCCTGCTCATAAAGCTACCAATCGGTACCAACCTTGTATCGACTTTACCCGTTGTAATAATTGTATTGTATAGATTGTAAATACAATGTTTAGTAAAAAAAAATTTTAAAAATACTTAATACTACTTAAACCTATATATTTATATATTATATATACAGTTAAAGTCAATACTTTATGTACATAGTCTCCAATCTATTATTTTAAAAGCATTTTTCATTTATATGTATATTTTAATATGTAAACGCACAATTCAAAAATGATATGCAACGATTGTACTAAATTCTTACACTTAAAAACAATGTTTTCTACTGTGTAAGAAAACTAATATTAAGTACTTATATATTATAATCTTAAATATCTGTAATAAATAAAATAACATTTTACCTAAAACTAATATTATTATTTATGTATAGTTTTTAAACACTATAGGTTATTGACCTACCTGGCTTATCTATGTATAATAATATATAGGTCAGAAAGGTTTCAAATAATGCACCATGTAAATTCCTACTTTTGCGTTTAGAAATGGTGACATGGGTAAAACTGTTAAAAACTACGGTCCTTACGTCGAACGTGATGCGCAATTTTTGTTTTCTCAAATCGTCGCAGCCATCGAGTACCTTCATGACCTGGACATAGCGCACAGAGACATTAAGCCAGAAAACGTATTACTGAACCATCGAAATGAAGTGAAAGTAGCTGATTTTGGGTTGTCGGTTTTTTGTAAAGATTCGACCAGCAATAAACAACAATTGTCTCGCTGTGGCACAAGGATGTTTATGCCACCGGAAGTATTGACTCCAAACAACGGATATAATGCCAAACTCTTCGATATATGGTCAATGGGTGAGACACAATATGACGTATTTCAAATCACTAAGTTTCGTTAGAATTATTTTAAATTATAGTTTTTCCATATACGATATACCTACTATTGTAAAATAAGCCTACCCACCTATATTTGTATGCCTACCAAATAATATAAACTCATTAGATACGATATGACATTATACATTTCTGGGCCACTTTTTATCTGCAGGAATTGTGTACATATTGAATACATTGCTCGCTTTATTTAGAATCTAATATGTGTGACAACCGCAAACACAGCGCAATTGATTTCATTGTGTTGTAAACGCGCAAACGATTAAACGTCAAAATGATTATGCAGAAAAATCCTATAAAAATCGCGGGGGAAAATACAATTTTGATTATATCATTATAAATTTCGGAATATTTTTCATTCGATTTAGTGGTATATCTAATATATATAAAATATTAATATGGCCGTCGGCCGATGCCCGATTGGGTAGAATTTGATATTATACTATACTTACGTGTCTAATATACCTACTATTTATAGTATTTAGGAGCTTTGATGGGTTGTATAAATGAAAATTATTTCCAGATCAGTTATAACAATATGATATAGACTAAATTTTATCAAATAAATTAGGTAACTTTAGGATAATATCTAACTCTGTATAGGTATTGTAGGTAACTACTCACAATTGCATAAAAAAACGGTTTTAAAAAAATTTTAAACTTCTATTCGTTTATGTGTTTATGGCATACAATATAAGCGGTATACTTACACTTATTAAATGCACCCATCATTCAATACGATAGGTATATATTTACAAAATAGGGTAAGTTAATATAAACAATAATTAACAAAAGTTAAGGAGTTAAGTGAATACTAAAAAAACGTTAAGTCATAAAAATTAATAGATATAAAATAATACATTTAACATTCCAAGTTTAAAGCTAATAAAAAAAGCAAATATTAACTTTTTTAAAAATAGTAAAATATATTTTATATAGTAAAAATACCTAACTCAGCTTAAAAAATAGTAAATCTACATTTTAATTAGTGCAAAGATCACATAGAGAGCATATTTTGTACCTACCTATATGTAGATGTATAATAAGATATTATTTTATCAAGAAAATCATTTAGATTATTTTTGTTTAAAACCGTGTAAAGGAAAGGTTAAACGCAGTAATTAATATTCATAATTATTATTAACCATTAAAACCAAAAATGTCAAAAACATTTTAAATATCGACTTGATGAATTATTTTTAAATCAGCTGAAAAGAAAGCAAAGTCAATTAGAAAATGAACTAACTGGTTAAGTTAAAAAGTTAAAAAAAATTGCTTTTTAACTAGTTGAATCTCACCTTTTTATATATATTATTTATGCCCTTACGAAAAATATCTATATATTCCGATACTAAGTATTTTACAATAACAGTGTTTAAAGTAAAAGCTACACTCCTATTAGGTTTTGACGTGGTCATAACTTATAACTAATCTATATACTATACCATCCCCAAATCTTACATTATAACCCATTATACGAAACTGTTATAAATATATTTTATAACGATATCGTATACCGGGACCTACCTATTATAATATATTATATTATATATAATACTAATTGCAGTCCCCTGGCCACACCATTAAGACCAAAGGACTACGAGATGTACTGCTACTGCGTTACAGGAGGTGTGCTGCATTACATGTTGACCGGCCAGGTGCCGTTCGACGACGGCCGCACTAAACAGATCGTCGCGCAACAGGTGTCGGGCGACATTGTTCTCCTACGACCGATGTACAAGCGAACGGTTTCCTCGTCGGCCAAACGGCTCGTAAGGCACATGCTCGAACCAGACGTACTCAAACGGGCACGCATCGAAGGTATCAAACGATCGAAGTGGATGACACTGATGGCTTAGTAGAGTTTGTTATAACCGAACTCCACATGGCGGATATTTTCAGATTTTAAAACACTGCAGGAAGTATAGTTGATCAACATACCTATTCAAAACCTATAACCTATTTTTGTTTTCAAAACAAATAAAGTTTTAAAAAGTTTATAATGCGTGTACGCGGGAAAAATAATAACTATATATTTTGGTATGATTGTTTGATTTACATTTAGTACAAAATACCATATGGAATATCTATTGTCAACGATTAAATCGATATTTAAAAAAAAAACGTCTATTAAGTTGATTATCGATTAGATTAAAATATCACCATGAGTATTATAGGTATGCATAACTTTTAGACATCAAATAAATAACCAATCTAGTATAGAAATAATCTGCAGACAAATAGGTACTGTATTTCAAACAAGTTAGTATCAACAACATCGATAAATAACAGTTTATAACATTTAGCTAACTGTATATTATAGACTATACCTTTTATGAGAAAAAAACTGAGTCGATATAGGTAGTAGTGTTGCTATATAGTATCTACTGCACTTGCCAGTTGCCATACACATTTTATAACAAATAATATTCTAAAATTATAATTTATTGTGTTCCAATGTACAGTGAAATATGTAAAGTGAATATCATTATTTTACAATTTTATATACTTATATGTATATATGAAAGTTGACCCCATGTGCTAAACCTGTTTAAAAATATAACGGAGGCACCCTCTATTATATTATAGTTGGAGTTAATACCGGTCGGTAGCGGAATATTCTTTCGGTATCAATATTATAATAATTGCAACGAATATCTCCACAACGTCTTCCTGGAAATCGAAACAAGTTCCTCGATAAAACGACACATAAACATTGAGACTGTTTGCGTTCGTATTTAATATGCACGTAATGAGTGTATGTTAATATATACTGGAAAAAAATATGTCATAAAAGTAAATAATTGTGCATTTGTACGTAATTATACAACTGTGGTCACATTGGTGTTTTTCTTTCCAATTCAATCGTGAATAATAAAATAATATAGGTACTGACATATCGTTACTCGATTAAAAGAATAACCTTGTATTCATATCAATAAAATTGATGTAAGTAGTGGAATCATAAATTAATGTGCAAAAATAGGTGGTATATCCGGTAGATATCTACCTACATGGTACGTCTTGAATACATGTTACCACTTTCAAATGTTCCACTATAAGAGAAAATTGCAAAAAGCCAGCATTTCAGGATGATACTAACATTTAAGTGTTGAAAACAGTGGCGTAATTACGGGGGGGATTTGGGTGTCGTATCCCCCCCCCATGACCTTTTTTTTTAAGACTGGTTAACTACATTTACCTATGTACTTCTTTATCTAATAATATATTTTTTTTTATTATTGATATCAAATGCCTCGGCTAGCTGGCAGTTGTCCGAAAAATGATAAGAGTATTATTTTTTCGTGGATCGACGACGCTCGATGATTATCAGATTATTTTATCTAGATTAAAGACTATTGCCCCATTGAAGTATTGAACAAAAAATAACTTAATAATGATTTGTACACTTAAACGGAATTTTCGTAGTGACTTTCCTAGTTTCGTCGTTATTCGGTAATCGAACATCGGTTATAAGTTACAGTTACAATCAGCAATCGGCATTCGACTTTTATAGTTTTATAATTCATAATTTGATATTATGATATAGGTTCTGATATTAAATTAATCATTCGTGTGGAGTTTTGTATTTAATTTTAATATTTACTATTTATAAATATATTGCATAATTTTTTTTTTTTTTTTGGGGG
>NC_042493.1:60132055-60142067 GCF_005508785.2 Acyrthosiphon pisum
CCCCCCCCCCCACCACACACACAAAAATGACCAAATTACGCCACTGGTGAAAACAATTATTAATTAGTAATAACTCATTATTAGGTAAACCAAGTCCAATGACTTATCATTAATTATTATTAATCACAGGTAAAAATTATAATTTCTATTAGTGTATAGAACAACATAAAACAACAATGTACGTGGATCAACATTCAACAGTCAATACACTCGTCCCAGTGGCATTGTTGGGTAAAATTTTCCTTTATTTGAATATTCAAGTCGAAATCCAACGGATAAAACATTTAGAATTTAAAAACCAATAGATATTCAAATTTTAACCCAAATTAAAAAAAAATGACTGTTTAAAAAAAGAATAATAATTGTATCATTATCTGTATGAATTATTGATGATTATGAAAAATGAATTAACTTCTATTTTTTCCAGTTACTACTTGTGATAATGTAAATAATATCAGTAAATAAAAAAAATTCTCAATAGATTAATATTTTAAATAAAATAATATTAACAACAAAAAGGTGTTGCTGAAAATTAATTTTCGTCAAAAAATGTACTTTTACGATCTCATTGATATCCAGTTTAAGATCGTTATTATTTAGAAAATACTTTTTTTAAATTTTTTCAGTGTCATTAATAAATAAAATAATTATTAATAATCTAAAGCGATGGGATATCTCGTAGGTACTGATCGATTAAAAAAAGGAGTATAATATAATATGTACCTATAAGTTATATTATAATAATTTTCTATAATATGGTTCAATGTTCAGTTAATCAGATTGTATAATCTAAATAAGTACACTAAATAATTTATTTAAATTAAGAAATATTAATATCCGTACGTTAATTATGTTTAAGCCCTTATTCAAAAAACGTGTTTATTAGTTTTAGAAAAAAAAAACAATTTATGAGTAGGTACCTATAAATTGTAATATGCTTGTAATACGAGCATATTTAATTAGTATAAGTATTAAAGTGGGTTATTTGAATACAATATATGTATTAATTATTTTTAGTTAGACAACCAACTATTTAAGCCTTCTTTTGAGCTGGAAAAAAAGTAACCGGTTAAAAAGTCATTCAGGAAAACAATCGCCCGGTATGTGTTAGAGAGACTTTTTTATCAAGACTTTATTTTCCCTATACCTACCATAAATATTGCCCTATTTAACCTACATATGCAAAATATTTTTGAAATGGGTATAACATATCATGGAGGTGAAATCCTATGTGCATGCATTATATAATACAGCGTGTGATCTCTGATCATTATACTTCTATTATTATTATTATTATTATTACTATGACTATTATTATAGTATTGACTAATTTGTTATAACTATTTACTTTTATTAGTGCTGTATAATAAACACAAAAATGTAGTGTTTAATAATATTTAACATTTTTCTTTATAATTTGATGTCCAGTAATTATAACTATACAAATTAAAAACTAAATTAATGTCCTAAATTAAGTGTGTAGAGTTTTTCATCAAAATTACTTACAAAAGTGAAAATTATTAAATTAAATAGTAAAAAAAGAATAATAATACATTAATAGGTAAATTAACCATTAAAAAAAAACACTTTTTTGTAATTTGATTGATTGTAACATTGCTGTGATTTATTCAATTTCTATCTTATGAGCCAGTAAGTGTTATATTAGGTAAAATTGTCATAAAAAAAAATTTGGTCAATCCAAATCATGTGCTAAAAATAGATGTTGCCATTTAAAAAAATACAGTTGTATTGAGCATGTACCGTAAGTGTTAAAAATTTAAAAATTTCACAAAATATGTATTCAAGTACAGGGGAGTTCTCCCCTAAACTAATCTCTATCAACAAGTTCATCTTATCGTATTATTTAGTGTTACCTTAAATAGTGATCTGCCCACTGTATATGCTATATTTCACTAGATATATTTGTCCTAGTAAATATGTCACAATTATAAGCATAATATATTAAGGATCACAAAATAATATAGCTTGATAAAAAATGTTTATCATCTAAATAAATAAACATATATTTGAAGTATAATCTTACATCGTTGATATGATATTTTCTAAATCATAATTCATGACGATTTAAGTATAAAAATATAGCCAATTGATGTGTGTACGAAATAAAATATTAAGCCTATAGACTTAATAGCTTAACCCAACTAGTTTTTTAATTGGTTTTATAATATTATAACATAATAATAACGACTAAATATACATAGCAGGTATTTAATTTAACTTTTATGGTAATTATTGTATAACACACATTTTATTTGCAAACATCATACATTATTTGAATATTTCTTGTTCACAGTAGTATAGTAGTATATCCATACTCAAATAATATGCTTATTTAAATCAGTTCGGGTTATCTTTGTTTATTTTATATTACAAACTAAAAAGTAAATTTACACAATTGTTATTTCAGTCATTGATATCTTTTTGCACATATACCTACACCTAGGTATAATTACATTGGTAAAACATTTTAGACACATTTCAAGTGAAAATTAAATATAAGTACGAATTAAATACCTATTATGTAGGTATTACACAATATATAATATCATTATTAGTAACGTCAACGTCGTATATAAAATATATATCATGAATCATAATGAAGCAAGTTTGGTGTTTTTGTACAAGTTGATTGATAGACGTATGTAGATGATCCCTAGCTCTCTTCCTTCTCTTATACATTTTAAAGTTCCTTCTCACTCAACTATAGGTAGGTATAATTATTTCTTTGTTGTTCATATTCGCAGCACCAACTATGACAGAAATAGATAATTCTATTCACATTTGTATGATGCGCATGTGTAATGGGCACCTGTATAAGCTTCTCTTAAAGTTTAAATATTTTTTAATTATATAATTTTTATTTTTCTTACTACCACCATACTACATTGTATTAATACTAATTTATACTATTTGTTTTTGCTTACATGTAAGTGCTTAATTTTCACTTATATTTATTTATTTTATTTATTTAACGCCAAACGGCAATTTATAGATACATTGTAACAATTAGTAGATTAACAAGAAGTGATAATAATGAAATAATATACATGGAAAACATAGTTATAATTATAGACTTAAGTTTAAACTTATACTGAACAGCGTTCAGTTAAAAAGAGTACTTGCTAAGGTAAAATAAAACTAAAGACAAAAACATTCAGTAGAGATAAATAATAACATAGTCAGCTACAGATCAGGAGCTATTATTATTATTATATATTGTTATCATACAATAAATTGTATTACACACTGTTCTATTGCGTGCCAAGCCCATTAATAAATAAATAAATATATTATTGTATATATTTTGAAAGCCGTTTCCTTTGCAGGCAATCACATCTGAAATGCTTTGTGGAGATACATTTTACTACCATTATCGTTCGTTATTATATTATAGATATTACTTTGGCTTGGGATGGAGAAAATAACAGATAAATTATTATTATTCGTGTTTTATTATATTATATAAAACGCACAGAAACCGCTTTGGTCACGATTAATAAAATTTCATCCAGTGAAAAAAAGCTGTACAAATTGGGAAGATTTATTTTATACGGTTTCGTTCACGGTGCGGTGATTTTTCTACATAGTGTTTTTTTTTATGTAGACCAAAGAAAAATCGTCTTTGGAAACCGCTGAACAAACAAAACTTGATTGTACTTACTGACCCGTAACAATACAAATGGCGGAAAAGTTATGGTTTCCGGACGTTAATGGCGGTTCCCCTATCATTTTTATTCTATTTATTTGGGACAATCGCGTAAATATAATAATAAATTATATATATAATTATTATATCATAGCGATTCAGATGATCATTTATCTTCTATAAATGTTTGTCATTGTATTTCTACGATTGTTGGTAAAAAAAAAAACAGAACTTTTCTACTGGTAATTCATTTTTTATTTAGTTTCACATAGAATGCACAAATGTGCAGCATAGATATATTATATAAGTATTTATGTCCACATGTATTTGTGCATCGATGATAAACATTTTGAGAGATTGATTCGTGAGATATTCTGTCTGAAATAATTGGTAGAAAATAAATTGCAATAACGTATTATATATTTATATACCTAGTTCCACCATTATATAAATATTTTATATTATTATTGACTTGCACGTTCATGTGTAGGTGCTTATATAAATATGATGTTCATTGTTCTTACATTAAAAGTTAAAACAATATTATGTAATTGTTTTCATAATTTACAGACATGACATTTTCATCTCCATTATTATAATATTCATTTTCAAAAACTTCGAAAATATAGACAAATCCTGTTGAGGTATTTATATTGTATAGATTTAGAAACATCCAGTAAAACTGATCGACGAGTAGGTATTACAGATACTTTTTCAAACTTTGATCAAATACATAGAAAATAAAGTAAACTATGTATAATAAATTAAGGTTTTTAATTCATTTAAAAATATTTCTGATCGTCTTTTGAGGACTTTCTTTTTAGATTATTTCATGGTATTTTTCCTGTAGTTGAAATATTGACGATGTTACTGTGGTTTTTGATGGTATTAAAAAATTATGCATATTAATATAGGTAATTAGATAATCATTTATAAAATTTGCCGCACTTTTTTGTTTAGGTATCTACATCTACACCGTTTAATACAAATTATTATCTAGGAATAAGACCATACACTTTGAGGACGAAACATTTTTATTTATAGTTTATAACTGCAGGTGTTTCAATATCACTGATTTTCATTATACCTGCAGCGTATACGTTTTCAGTTAGTCGTCAAGGACGTTATACTGCTACAGATATAATATAGATATATAAGATATATAAATAATTAACGATGGAAAATTATATTTTCAGGAATCAACAGAGAACTTAAATACCTACCTCACTATATCTTTGTAGCTTGTTAATACACTTTAAAATATGTCTGCCAAGCCTTTCGAGGATTATTTTTATATAGATATTTTATAATTAATTTGATAGTATTTGCAGTCATTGCAATATTAACGATAGTACATCGTGATGATATTCACAAAATTATGCTTATAATAATTATATAGGTATAAATTATTATTGATAATTTTGGACTTAAAAACTCGCCACTTTTTGCGTACATTTTCGTCGTACAATACAATTATGTAACGCTGACTTTGCGGACGAACCATTTTTAATTAGTTTATAACTGCAAGTGTTTCAATATCACTGATTTTCATTATGTCTGCGTATACGTTTTCAGTTCGTCGTCACTGACGTTATACATCACAGAATAAATTGTCAATAAAAAATAATATTTTCAGGCCACAAAAGAGATTTCAAGTCCTATATATGCTACATTATTGTAACGCGTATCACGACGCATTGGTATTTGCAGTCATTAGAAATGCATAGAAAACTGCCAAACCGTCGTTATTTATTCATGATAATGATAGTTGATACACACTTTAATATTATGTGTCACTGATAGTAAACAAATTAATCTAACTATTATTGACTTTATTGACTTTATTAAACGATAATGACTTATTATTCATTATTGATTACTTATCATTAAATTATTAATTAGATGACTTGCGTCTGAAATCCTAAGCTAATGCAAATAATCTGTAAAGGAATTAAAAACTTATTTAATAAATAATTAAAATATAAAACAAATCTTGTTATAATATGGAACGCGGGACTATAAGGTTTTTCTCCGAAAAGTCACTGCACCAAAAGTAAACCAAACTTGCATGATGAATCATTGACACACTAATTTATACACTATATAATACTATGTGTCTGCAGTAAGTAAACATAAATTTAAATAAAGTATTGATCTTAATTGACTTTAATGGCGCGATAATGCACCATCATTCATTTGATTACCAATAGCTGACTATTTTATTATAATCGTTGACAAATGACAATCAAACCATTAAATTACTGAGTAGATGACTTGCGTCCAAAATCCCAAGCCACAAAAAATATAATCTGTACAGTTGTACTATATAGGTAGTTTGTCTCCGAAAAGTCATTGCACGAAAAGTAGACCGGTTACACACACACTAACACTATAACCACTTATTTCGCATGGCTCACCTCGACATATAAAACAATATTGTATTACGTTAGTTTGTGCGGTTTTTTTAAATTTTAAAATAATATGTTCATGAAAAAAACTAGGGTATAGCGATTATCGTAATATCCTGCGGGAAAAAATTATCAGGATATATATTTTATACTTAAACCCGTAGAATTCCAGTTATTTTCTCAATGATAATGATATGATTGTAACAAAAAACAAAAAAAAAACCGCTGGCAAATGAGAATCATTACTACGGAAGACACCAATTTTCGACCAAATAGATTTTATTTATTTCATGTTATCCCAGAGAAATACAAAAATTATATAAAATAATTTAAAATTAAGAACTTAGGTAAGTATTTATTACATTAATAAATTAATTACTGAATGAATGGATTAATATTTTAGATTCTGAGCGGAGCGAGGAAGCTATTGGTTTTACAATGTTTTTTATATTTTTTTTTTTATATTCTGTATACAAAATTTCTACCAGAAGGAGTACTTTGAATTCAACATATTGTACCTTATATTTTAGCAAATTGGATCAAGATGGTACTTTAAAGAGGTCATTTTTCGATTTTGTCAATAGTTATTTAATAACATGGAAAAAATCACAAAAAAATTATGAAAAAATGCTAAAAATGGGGTTTTAATTTCTAACGCTTTATTTATCACCATAGAAATGAATGAAAAAAATAATATTTTAGTATTAATTCAAATTACAGGCTATAATAAATAATAACTATATAAAATTTAAAAAATATCTAGACTGACAAACCGTCTCCGCTCAGAATCGTTTTTCTTATACAATGATATTATATCATTGAATTCAAGTATAATACAATCCATTATACAATGACCCACTTATAACCTACTGTACAGCAGAGCGACATCCACTTACCTGCTTTTTTTTTTTTGGAACAAAAAAATATTCTTACATTTAAAATATTAATAATTAGCTGATTTAGAGCCAATAATGTTCTATAACAGCATCGGGACATTTTTGAAACCTTACCACAGCTAACCATACACAAGTGTAAAATTGAGTACTAATACCTATCAAGATATATCACACGAAATCAAGTTTTAATTTTCACAAGTTATTTATTGGTCTAATCGGTTCGTTGTGTTAAATAATTAATAATTATACTTAACCTATAATAATATGGGGTAACGCAATAAACCAAATACTATTAGATGGATACTTTTGTACGTATAAATGCATAATTGTCATTTATTTTTATTATATTTATAATACCGCGAAGTTTAAATTATTGTATATATTTTTTTTATTTGAGTAAAGTAGGTAGTAATTTAATGTTATACTGAATAAAATAATTATTATTTTTACATATTTTAAAATACACATTTAAATAACCAATTACGGCTTTTATCTATCAGAATAGATCTATGTATAATCACTGAAAATAACCGACGCAATGCAACAACTGATAACGTCATTTTTTTATAAAACCGACAATCGTACATGTTTTGCTAGTTTGATTTGTGATTCTGTTGCTTAAAAATGATAAAATAATATTCTAAGAATTATGACCTCGGTTTTCTCATACCTATTTAGTTCTTACGTAATAATTATATAATTTAAACTTTCAAATAACAATAGTATATAAGATATTTGAGTAACAACTAGACACCTCCAGTGTGTCGTTAACTTTTAAATTAATTAATTTTAGGGATTAATAGGAATAATAATTTTTTTTTTTTTTTTTATTTATTTGAAGAAATCTACAATCTATACATGCTTTTTGTACAATAAGTAGGTTTGATATATGAAAGGTAAAATATGATATGAGTAGTAAGATTAGTGAAGATACCCAGTGGTAACACCCTGTGACATGAATAACATAGGAATAATAATTTAAAGATTATTTTTATCTTCCGTATGATAAAATAACTATATACCTATTATAAATGAATGGTGTCTATGAAAACAATTATTCTAATAAGTTACTTTTTTTCTCTTAAACAGTTTTTAATATTTCTTGAAAAACTCTGGAAAATTGAGTTATCTCATATCTGTTTGTAGCATTGGATCCTTCGGAATATTTGGTCTATGAACCTCACTAAAAATAACCTACCGTGTGATTGCTATAATATGAAAAGTTTCGTTTTAAGCACAATCGATAAACTCCCGGTGTAGGCACCTAACAAATACCTATACAGTATTATATACCTATACGATGCCTGCACGACTGTATTGATAACATAATAATAATGTATTATATAAAAGGTACATATTATAATCATTTTAATACACTGAATATACCTATAAGAATTTCGACGTCGACCGAATCCGACAATAGCGACCATATAATACATAATATGTATAACGCGTATATTATATACAATAATGATATTATATTATGTTCAAGAGGCGTTGTCGGTGCGGGACGCCACGAGGATAATAAAGGTGAAGGAGGCGTTTGTTATTGACGGCGTCGACGAGTGCCACTTGTTGACGGGGTGACGTTTAGAGCGAATAATGCGCGAGGACAACGACGACGACGACGACGACGACTTGATTTCAGCCCCAAATACGCATGTTTAATAGTCCACCCCGCGGGTATATCGTGTATATATTATATTATATTATATTTGTATAGCGTTCAGTAGTAGGTACCTATGTCCTATATATTATATTATAATTTATATGTATAGGTTCCTACCGAATATGAACGAGATTTACACAGCAGTTCACCGCTACGACCCCCCCCCCCCCCCAAACCACTACGACACCGCACACAATACGATTAATACTACCACGATTTCTGGGCACAAAAGACTTTTTCGGCGGAATGAAAGAAAAAGATCATGTATATACTATACGGCTGTACAAATGTACAATATAATATAACGCATGGGTAATAAGTATGTATACAGTATAATAATATATACGACGAGCATATATAGCTGATTATAGGTATTTTACACGCGCCTCTTGTACACACACACACACGCTATTCTGAATTATATACAGTGTGATTTGCACCAACCATGCTCACCCGCATTTATCCTTTAATGCTGTATTGATTTAAAGTATGATCTTTGGAATTTTTTATTAAGTGTATACCTATAGGTAAATACTTAATTATAAAAGATCATATTATTATAATTTATTATTTAGATTTCTTATACCATTTAAAGGAGTGTCATGTGGCGATACAAATTAATTTTTACAAGCTTTTTTTTCTGTAAACTATTAGGCAGATGATTTTTTTTTAAATATTGATTATGTATTGTACCTGGTATTTAATATTATACTAAGACAACTTTTACGAATTATAAAACGTTGTAATATTAATTACTACAATATTTTTAAATCATTACATACAATACTGCCTCCATATCACACAAAACACTAACGTGTACCTATTATCCTTATTTACTTCCTTATATTTCGCAAAAACTACCCTTTCGAATTTTGAACTAGATACATCGACATTTTCAAGAAAGTTATCTGATAAACACGGTATAAGGAAAAAAGGAGGATTCTCGTTTGGAAAAAAGAACTTGGTATCGCCACACAGGACACTCTTATTTAGTGGTATACAAAAATCTAAGTATTTAAAAATATGGTCCTCCAGTATATTGGTAGGCAAGTATAATAATAATTTTGAAAGTCTAAATTTGAATAGATTTACCTATCTCGTTTTATAAGGAAACATTGGGAGTGGACTTGCTCGGTGTATTGTCCTGTATAATATAAAATATACCATAAGTAAGTAAAGTTATATTCCCACTTGGCCGCATGATTATTCCTCCACGTGAAGATAGGGGAGAAAGCCTAACCGTATACGCCATACACGTCTATAATCTATCTATATATATAAAAGTAAGTGGCGGTTTCTATTATCCTTATGATCTCGAAAACTACCCGACCGATTGACTTGAAATTCAACATAGATATTCAGCTACATCTGA
>NC_042493.1:60142274-60143045 GCF_005508785.2 Acyrthosiphon pisum
TTCTTTGTTTTTCCATTCGGACAATAAATGTAGAGATTTTTCGGGTCACCGCCTCTTGAACATGCCACATATAATTGTCCATGAGAGAAGCACATAGGATCAAGTAGAAGTCCCGTACATTTCAATGATTGACCTTGAGATTTATTTATGGTGAAGGTGAATGCAAGTTTTACCGGGAACTGTAATCGCTAATAATATATAAACGTACATGCAGTTAAAAATTCCCATGGGGTGCAATGGCCCCCTTGGCACCCCCCTGCTGGCGCCTATGCTCACTGTAGCAAGTTACACCCAAAAGGAGTTGAACAATCATATTTTTTTTAAGAGTTGTGATTTTTTACGGGCAACGAAGTGCACGGGTTCAGCTATAAAAATATAATTATCATATAATAATAATATTAATATATTAATACCGCTAGAAACATTTCAATAGGTACGTTTTCATTAACCGTTTTAGATTCTGAACGAAGTGATGAATGTATTGATTTTACAATGATGTGTGTTTTTTTTTTTGTTTTTTTTTTTTTTTTTTTTTTTTTGTGTCTGACGACAACTTTTGGAGCAGTAAAAATGCTTCAATTTTCAAAAGTTGTACCTTTTCTGAAAGGAAAGTGAATCTAGTTGGTACTTTGGGGGGTCAAAAGTGAAAATTTCCCAATACTTTTCAAAAGCGGCAGGAAAAACCTTAAAAAAATAACGGAAAAACGCGAATTTTTACGCAAAACCAATTTTTGACAAAAACGAAAACTTAATTTTACTGTAACTAAAAAA
>NC_042493.1:60143095-60172303 GCF_005508785.2 Acyrthosiphon pisum
GTTTCTTATAAGTTGTTCTCACAGTGATAAAAAAAAATCCAAAATCGTTAGTCACAATTTTTTTTTATAAGTGCTTAAAGTTTAAATTTATACGAAATATGTCAAAATTGCGAAAATTTGCAAGTAATTTTGTGGTTGAAAAATCGTAAAATTTTTTTCTTTTATAACTAAGCTTTTAAAATTTGGTACAAGGTTCTCCATAAGTTTTTCTTTAAATATCTGTAAAAAAAACTCAACCGGACTAAGACAAAAAATTTTTAGGAGTGTTTGAAATTTAAATTTTTACAAAACCGCATTAAATAACGGTTTAGCCTCAAACGATTTTTGATATTTGTTATTATTCAAAAAGTATGAGTCGTAGACACTTGAAAATTTTACCAGTTGTTTAAATTGACATTTTCTTTATATAGTTTTATTTTCAAAATATTTCACTAATTTTTAATCTATTTATAGGCAATTGAAATAATCGATTTTTTTTGATTTTTTTTTTATAAATGTTGATAAAAAAAAATTAGCTGGGACAAAATACTTGAAAATTTAATAGAAGGGTCCACATATGTTGTTCTAACTCCCATTCAAAAATTTTAAAAATACATAGGCACAATTTTTTTTTATAAGCATTTAAAGTTCAAATTTTGACTAAATACGTAAAAATTACGGCAATGTTCAAATAATCTTAAACAGAAATTCATAAAAGTTTTTCTTTTTAATTCTAAGATTTGGAAATTTAATACAAGGCTCCTAACATATTTTTACAATAGCAGTTGCAAAATAAAAGGAATACATTGTCACAATTTTTATTTATAAGCATTTAAAGTTCAAATTTTGACAACATATTATGTAAAAATCACGAAAATTCGTAAATTATTTTATGCTAGAAATTCATAAAAAATTTTCCTTTTATATCTAAGATTTCAAAATTTAATACAAGGCTCATAATATATTTTTACAATAGCAATTGAAAAATAAAAGAAATATATAGTCACGATTTTTTTTTTATAAGCATTTAAAGTTCAAATTTTGACTAAATACGTAAAAATTACGGCAATGTTCAAATTATCTTAGACAGAAATTCATAAAAGTTTTTCTTTTTAATTCTAAGATTTGGAAATTTAATACAAGGCTCCTAACATATTTTTACAATAGCAGTTGCAAAATAAAAGGAATACATTGTCACAATTTTTATTTATAAGCATTTAAAGTTCAAATTTATACGAAATATGTCAAAATTGCGAAAATTTGCAAGTAATTTAGTGGTTGAAAAATCGTAAAAATTTTTTCTTTTATAACTAAGTTTTTAAAATTTGGTACAAGGTTCTCCATAAGTTTTTCTTTAAAAATAATATATCCTAGACTGACAAATCATCTCCGTTCAGAATCGTTTTTCGTATACAATGATATAATATCATTGGATTCAAATTTAATTCCATCCATTACAGTAACCCACTTGTAACCTACTGTACAGCAGAGCGACATCCACGACTTACCCGCCTTTTTTTTATATTTACTTGCCGATCACATTAAACGATAAAATTTGAATAAAAAATTACACATATCATCGTCCAAAAGCCAAATTAACAACCAATCACGGGCGAAGCTGTGACGGGTCGGCTAGTATAATATATTAATAATATATACCAATACAGTATACGTATTGTGTGCGGCGGTTACCGCGGTCACCGAAAAAACACTCACCGCTCGGTATAAAGGACAATATCACGGTTGTACGTACTATATTTATTATTATTGTTTGATTTTCTGCTCAACACGTCCCCGTCCGCCGCGCGCGTGTGTTACCTACATACCTATAGTATATATGTACCTGCATTATATTATTCGTTTCGAGAGCAGATTATACGTTTTATATTATTATTATTTGTACATGCCATTGTATTGTATTGTAAGCGGATCGACCGCTGTGATTATACTGATTTTACTGGAACGAGGAAAAACGCCGCTCCAGTTCACCTGGACGACTCTGACGTCTTCGATATTATATATTATTATTATTGCCACGCTGCCGCCGAAGACGACTATATATTATATAGGTACGGCGTCTGTCGCGGCGGCGACGGTAGCACACGCGACATCAGCTGTCCTCCTTTCAAGAACGTTATAATAATAGGTAGGTAACCGTATATAATACAATATAATATATATATATAGGTATTATTAAAATAATAATCAATTCACGTGAGCACCCACTGCGCCACTACTTAACGCCGACGTCTCGTTAAGTCGGTCCGAAATCCGACGCACGTATCTATATGTATGTAGGTTCCAGCTAATACTCGCACCCTCCGACGTGAACATAAAAAATATACTACTATATAGATGAGATATGTTTATCACCTCTGTTGTGCGTTTCAGATCGTCTCTTTGAACGCCGCACTGGTATATTAGCTATACATGATGTAGTGTTATAGCCATACAGTAGGTACTTTAGATGTAGTCAGGGATTCGATCTGCATTATCACTGCGCAGCATGATGTTACGACCAGTGTTCGGCTTATTATCTGGATAAAGGGTACTGCAAGTCAGCAGTTATCGCCTGCACGCCGCGGGCGAAGAATAATATTTTTGGACTGCTGCAAGAAACCGTAGGTATTCGAGATAGCTGCAGATATTACCATAATAATCGTTGTCAAGTTAACCACAGTGCTTGAATTGAAAAAAAATTAACATTGAGATGCAAATAAATAAATAAAATTTAGACAAGTGGGCACCGCTCTGCTGTACAGTAGTTGTAATGGATGTGTTATATTTAAATACAATGATCAACCATTGTATACGAAAAACGATTCTGAGTGGTTAGCGTAGTCCTTATAATATTATTATTTTTGATTCGTTGCTACGGTGATACACAAAGCGTTAGAAATTAAAATCAAATTTTTAGCGGTATTTTGTAATTGTAGGTAGTTTTTCTTGACCCTTTCTAAAACTACTTGGAATTTTCAATTTTGACTTCCCAAAAGTACCAACTAGGTTCACTTTTCTATCAGAAAAGATGCTGATCCCAAAAATCGAATCATGCTTAATTACTATCTAAATTAATGTTAGTGACAGACAGAAAAAAAAACCCACATCATTGTAAAACCAATAGATTCTTTCGCTCCGCTCAGAATCTAGAAATTGCGTACCCGAATACCTATATAGATTTTTGTATTATCTCATAATAAATTAGAAAAGGATACAATTAAATATTTTTAAATAATATTAGGAGTTCCCAAGTGTCTTAAACTTATAACCTATTATATAAATCATGTATGATATACTTTCTATGTGTTAAAAAAGTTTAATTTGACATCAATGATTAGACTGTCATTCAAACAACCTCCTATGTGGCATTAAAAAACCTTCTATGTAGGCTTGGTAAAAAAACATAAACTTATAAAACCTCCGATGTGACAAAACATTGATAATTTATACGATATTTCCACAATTATTAAATGATATTAAATGATAATATTATTTTCAAAATAGCATATAATATAGGTCGTAACTTTAAAATTTTTAATTTTTTTCCAGTAGATCTTTGACGATATTTTTTTAAAAACGTTTTTGGTGTGTCCTGAAAAATTGGGGTTTAGCTGCAAGCGGGGTGGTATTTTTTCGTGCCAATGACGATAATAATATTCTTACCTAAGTAGGTACCTATATACCTAATATACTTACACGTCACACGCTCTACGGTGACTGCAACGGCCGTGGAGCAGCCGCCGCGACGATGAAACGACAGCATAGGTACCAAGTACCTACCTACCTATATAATAATAATATGTTATGTGCGGTTGGCCTGGTCGTCGTCGCTGTCGTCGTCAGTCGGTGGGTGGCGGGGAAACGAGTAGTTAAAAAAAATAAGTGCACACGAAATGTAATTCAATCGGAGGCCACGGCCAGTTGGCGTATACCGTGTACGATCCTCCGCGCGGGCCCGGCTACCGGTTGTAGGTGCTGTGCGTGTGTGTGTGTGAACATTCGTTCGTGCCTTCGGCGGCGGCGACGAAAGGGTGTCGTGACGGGGGGATGGTGAGGAGGGAGAGGGGTCCACGTAGACCAGCCACCCGTACTTCCTGAACTTATCGTGTTACATGCCAACATACACACACACACACACATTGCCGAAAACAAGTGCCTACCTGCTGCACAACCGCAACATTCCCACACACACACACACACACATATTATACCTGTGTGACTTTATGCGCTCACGCGTGTGGGTATGTGGGTGCGCGTGTGTGGGTACTTGTTACATCACGGCGGCTGCAGCTGACCGCCTGCGACTGAAGGCGAATTATACTCTGCAAGTCCTGCTGCACTACGCGGTGCTGGCGGTTAACTTCTCACGGCGAAGACGTATTATAACGGACGTGGATCGCGAATGCGTTGATTTATTGTTGTCGGTGATGCCAATAATTAATAATGCGCTTATAGTTTCGCGTGTTTTTTTTTCACGTCAGTTGTTTTCGAGCCAATCGATATTTCCGTTAAAGTCACAATGTATAATAGTAGGTAAATACAGCTAGAGAGATTCGTATCGATCATATACGACCTTCTTTTTTTTATTTGATAGTGAATTTGTTCAAACTATGATTTTTGAAATTTTAAAACTATATTCACCAGGTTTTCAAATTCTCGAGATTTTGTATACTATTTATATCAGGATATATCCACACTATAGTGTCATGCGGTGATACAAATTTCTGTTTTTCAAACGACAACCCCCTATTTAATGTAAATAGATTAGTATTAATTTTTTTTTTTATGATGATGTAAGGAGACTTAAACATTTTAGGTCTCTAAATTCAAATAAGTGATAGTTTTTTTTAGTCATTTAAATGGCTATAGTAAGAATAAATGTTTTTCAATATGGTTTTATAAAAATATAAAATAGGTGAAGTGTCGGAACTAGTATTTATTATACTTGGACCATTTTTATAAACTATAAATATACATATTAAAATATTGATGGATTCATATTAATTACTAATAACCTCATATCTATCAGACTCATCAAAAATATCACTGACCTATAAATGATACAAATCCTTAGTACACAAAGTTAAATTTTTAAAAAATTACAAGTTTAAATTTTATTTAAGATATCTACGTCAATATTTTTAGAAAAATTATCCGCCAAATAATTTACAGATAAAAAGGGTGGTTATCATTTGAAAAACAGAAGTTTGTATCTCTGACACGCGTAAGTAGTAGGTTCCCAAAACTCTCAAGACTTTTAAACTATGTGGTCTGCAGTGCCGGATCTAAGACATTTGGCGCCCGGGGCTAATAAAAATGTAGCGCCCTTACATAGTATTAGCTACAGGAGTCAGGGTTTGTGGGTTGTCAACACAAAAAAAAATTTTAAACAGGTACAAATCAAAAGTATATTTTTATACAACAAATATTTTTTATTTAAATCGTTGTCTTAACATATATTATAATATTATAGATCATAGCCAATATTATAGTTAAAAACCATTCAAAAATATAAAAACAAAAACATAAATAATGCATTGCAATAAAATAAAAATTCAATTTCATTAAGTTTTTTTAATTATCTTAACCCTGATTAAATTCATTATATTTAACTATAGGTAAATATATAATTTATTTTAACAGGTTAAAAAATTGCTTACCGTTGGTTTCTATTTCTGTAATATTCTTATCCATATCTGAATCATGGTCCACATCATTAGTTGATACCATTTTTGTTTCAAATAATTTTATTTATTATGTACAATCTCTGTAGAAACAACGTTATGTTTATTTTAATTTTATTTAGATGTTTAAAACATGTTTTAAATAACATTGATTAAACTCATTACATTTAAGTATTGGTTTCTGTTATTGAAAATAAATTGACGATCTTATGTAGTTTTTGTACATTTTTTTCAAGTTCTAGTTTTCTTATTCTATTTTCAGCCCCACTTAGCTTTTTTTTTTGAATTCATTATCTTTTTTTTGGTTAAGAAATGTTAAAATAAAAAAAACTGTTGAGTTAAAATGAATCTGACAACAACTTTACTGTCGACTATTCGACATGAATAAATGAACAATAAAAATATTACCTATCTTACATTCTAACATTGTAAATACCTATTACAAAACCTATGCATTTATCCTCGATCGCTAGTTTGGGTTTTCTCCGAAACTGACTGATAATGTCTAGGCAACTATGAATAATATAAAATATGTCAACACCGCGCCGGACCAAAATATAAACAAAAGATAAACGTATTCGAATATCTAATATTATTTATTCTGTAATAATATATAGTATTATAATTTATACATATTTTATGAGATATTTTTAGCTTATTTTTTTATTTTTCATAATCTTAAGAGCGCCCTGATACCAACAGCGCCCGGGGCAAGAGTACCCACTTGCCCCCCCCCTAGATCCGGCACTGGTGGTCTGTAAGTACTTGCGTTAACGAGAAGAAGGAGGAAAGGAGGACCCTTCTCGATGAATCACTCTGCAGTATATATACAAGACGATAGTCCATTGTCACAATCCATTCGTATAATTATTATTTCTCACACGCAAATTCTGTGTACACATTTTATAGGTACTCGCTCTGAGTTTACGTATTAATAAGACACGTCTCATCGCATCATAAAGAGATACTAAATCAAGATTTGTACCGATAATGCGACTGCATACGACCATTTTACGAACAACTACCACTTACCGCACGCTCGGTTCAGCGATCAAACGCTATACTAATTATATTTTTTATACCTAATATATACAGTAAATAATGGCCCAGTGTTATTACCTATATTATTATATTATAATAATAATATGTGATAATTATATACAAATTGTGATCACGTAGACTGTATAGAGTATATAATTTATAATATTACATAATATGAACGTTTGGTATGCAAATAATTTGCCAACGACTTATAGACATATCGCGGTTAATCAGATCTTGAGAAATTTTTATGGAAGAAATTTATCAAATGCATGAGTAATATAAAACTCTTAACGACACAAAACCGTTGCAATAATCGTACACAATGATAATAAAATGTTTGACATGTCGTCTTTAATTTAGATAACCTTCTCCAAAGGTACCTAAGTATAATGGAAAATTTAATATTTTTGCTATCATAATATTGTAATATTTTATCAAACCATATTATTATAACGTATAGGTAATGTCTATGAAAGTGAACTTATATAACTACTATAATAATACATATTAAATAATATTGGAATCGAAAAAAATGGATACTTAAGTAAATTGAAATAAACTACTTAATATAATGTAAATATCACACCATATCTAAATAATCTAAGTCCAACTATTTAATAATACATTGTAAGCTATAATAACCATACAGGTACTATATAGTTGATGCTTAAACAATAATAAAAAAAAAATTATATTGATATCATAATTTGTGTTGCGCACTATCGATTTAGTTATATTATGGTTTTTGATTAGATTTTTAAGTCATTTTTATTTATTTTTTTAATTTGAAATATTAATTTTACGATTTAAATTTTGATTTCTAACTACGAGAAACCTGTCATCATTCACGTGGCCCCGTAACTGGCCTAAGAAAACGAAATATTTATTATTTATTATTACCTTCACATGAACCACATTATATAGACCTATCAGCTATTGTTGAACTTTAAATTTCCATTATTTTTTTTTAAATTTTAAACCAATTTATATCACTTTTGATTGATTAGAATTAATTAATTTAAACTTTTAAGTTACCCAGGGTGCATCACCAAGAGAAGGTAAACTGACATACACCCCAAACATATATGGTTATTATTATTTATTTCATTATTTTGGTTTACACCCATTTTTAAAAGTTTGAGTGCGAGTGATTAATTTACATTCAAACATTTTAACTGAAAGTTATTAGTCAATTAGTTTATCTTAAATATAGGTACCTACAGTTTGTTCACTGAAGACACACTCGGGCTATATTAAAAATTTTTTAATTAAAAACAGAGGCGTACTCAGGACATCCATATATGCCATGTACATATTTGTGGGCTTACAGTTTAAGAAATATCACTAAAAAATAAAATTTAGTTATCAAACGGTAGTAGGTATACATAATACCTATATAGTTAATACTGTATAATATATTTAAGTTCCGCAAAAAAACCCACATGTTATACTCCGAAAAAAGGTAACTGAAATAGGTATTTATAATTGGAACTTTTTGGTTCCGATACTTTGCTAAATTATCTAAAGGATTAAAAATCTATACTAGATAGCTTAAACTTTTTTTGTTCATCTCATAATACTAATCCACTATAATAGTAGACAGTTAAGTCAAATAACGAAAAAAAAATAGATTTTAATAATACAATTAATAGGTACCTAATAATTAATAATAATATGATATAGCGTTTTCCGATTATTAATAAATCCTTATACTTTTATTTTCTTTATTAAACTATAAATTACAGTTTTTGCAATGTATACGTGTATTGTATATTTTGTAAACATGTTTTTTTTCTATTAGCGATAAAAATAATTATATTGATATGAAACATAATACTTGTTGACAATGATACTTTTATTTAATAATAATAATAAAAAAAATAATAGCAATAGGTATTATCAAATATAATATAGCTAATAATTATTCCAATACACAAGTCTGATATGTTTTTTTTTTGTTATATTATTTGCATTATAATATCTTAGAAATTATATTTTTGAATTAGAGAGTTTAATTTGTTTCGTATAATATCTTCTTTTAAATTTATACAGGTTACCTACCTAACTATATTTCAATGTAGATATAAATGTATTAATAACAAAAAGATAATTTTAAGCACGTAAAGTTAAGTATTATTAACGCATTGATTTGCCTAATATTTATTATATTAATTTAAAATCCGATTCCAAAGTATATCACGCCACTACTAATTAGTACCTATATACCAACTATTTGTAAAATCCAATTTTTGACTATCGTAAAGTTGGCCCACCTAAATACTGCAATTGTTTAAGTCAGTATTTAGAATTTTAATGTTAGCTGAACGACTGCTATATGAGCTTTGAAGTTTTGAAGTTATCCCACCCAAGTTGTCGTATAACTTTGAAAATAATACCAAACGATAGCTTCTAATTTGTAAGTATTTGCAATTCTCTCCTTAAAATGTTTAAGGCATTTAAGTGGTCGCTATGAAGTGGCAGCTAACTTTTGAAGTGGTTGTGACGTTTTGACCTGAAACTTCGAAGTGGGTATCAAACGAAAGCTAATGATAATCGCAGAAATTTGCAAGTCACTATGGCGGTCACTATTAGGTTTTGAACCTGGAAATTTTAGCCTAACCTTTTTGATCGAGAATTTTAATCGGTTTTCAATCAAAAGTCAATGATTTTCAAGTATGCTCAAGCACGTACGTTACCCCAGCTCCCGTGACTTACGAGTTACGACTATCCACGAATTTCGTTGTTGCCAATATTTAGTCCGTTATTAATTTGTCAGCGTGATATTAGTCCACCCTAATTTTATAGTGTGAATGGTGAGTGAAAATTGTACACGTTCATTAAGCCTTGGAACCGTTACCGACCATATTATGCATAATATATTTAATATTATATAATTTGTCAGAACAACTGCACATTAAGTTTAATTGTTCGCAGTACGACAAATTATGAAGACATTTTTCTGCGATGCAAATTAACCAAAAGTTGGCAAAAAGTTAAATTGATCAACTTGATTCATATGTATGTTCATAACGCTAATAACTGGTACGAAAAAAGCCAGGTTGTATAAAAAATGGCAGTCATAAAAATTAAAACTAGGTAAATTTAATAAAAAAAATTGTTATTTGAATAACAAGAAATCTATATTTATCAAAAAATTCTATACAAATTAATAAAAAAAGTTGTATAAAAAAATCGCCAAGTAAAATAAAATTAAACTTCATTTAATAAATTAAATGTTATTTGAAAATATTTAAATTTTTTAAAAGCATGTTGCAAAATATTGGCATAGGTTAGGTTTTGAATTCAGTAAAATCGGGGGCCAAATTCACAGATATTGCATAGAGCTATTGGAATAAATATAAAATAATGTATTTAAAATAACTTTGTATATTTATTTATACAAGTATAAAAATAATCTAAATTGCTAATTTCCAATTTTGGGAATGAATTATTATTTTTAGGTTATAAATATTGGTCATCTATAAATATATTTATACCAGTTATTAAGGATATGAACTTGCAGATAATCATTACCTTTTATTGATTCCCACTTTGAAGTTTCAGGTAAAAACACCACGACGGTTTAAAAAGTTAGAGACCACTTCATAGAGACCGCCTGAATAATTTGAAAATTTTAAGGACTTGCAAATTCTTGCTAATCATTAGCTTTTTTTTATACTGATTTTGAAGTTCTATAGATCAAAATGGGTGGGCTACGTGAAGTTAGCTTAACTTTTAATTTTTTGGCTTCACGGTAAAAGTTTGGACTTGAAAATTCTAAAAATAGACTTTCAAATACTTGCAATATATAATAATAATATAAAATATTATTACCTTTGAGCTAATTTAAAAATTCCAAAAATCATAAATTGAATAAAACTAGTATAGAAAAAAATGAGTGTGGGTATGTTTGATTGAAACACCCCATGTATAAGTCAAGTTTGGAAATAGCACTTAGGCTTTACTTACATTCATTATAATAATGTACATTGTACATAACTATTAGTTATTAACATCATTTTTAAAGAGGCAATAACCTACTTTTTTTCTTTAAATTTATTCAAGATAGTGTTATTTATTTCAATTGGATTCTTTCGAGACTCATTTGTGACTTGGTTTGGAAATAGTCCATTTTGACAAAACTTAAATTGATTTTTATAAGATCAAAAGTATAGATACATTTAAACAAAATATGACGAAAACATTCGATGATACTCCGAATTTTTCTCCACAATAGAATCGATATAGGTAAACTCAATTTTGTCAGTTTTAGAAATAGTAGAAACGTTTTACATTATCACCCCACTTCAGTTTATAATAATGTACCTATTATAGAGTTATAATATTACTATCATTCATAAAGAGACAGTACGCTATTTTTTCGCATTTATTTAAGTTTATGTTATATTTTATATTCTCTCGAGACTTTTGTGTATTTTCCTGCTAAACTGGGGTCTTGTATATTATACCGGTACAAGTATACAACGATAATGACGTATACAATTTGATACAATACCTATTACATATTATTATTATACTGTCGTTGTGGTCAATATTATTTATGTTTCTTTTGTTGTGTCTACATCACCTTTTTTCGCACATAGTAGTTCGGCACGAGTGTATATAGTTTGTATATACATAGACACCAGACACGTGGTCGAATCAAACCAAATTCACTCCCTGCTATTATGTTTTTATCGATCCATAAAGCGAATTGTCGTCCCTCTTGCAGCGAAGACATATTTTTATTCCGTTGAAAACCATTGAAAAGCACTACATGCGTAGAAGGTATACATACGCTGGAATTGTGAGATATTATTTTTTGTCTTTGAGCCAAATAAGTGCTTTAAAAAAAATTAATTTAAATATAATAATCATTGGCCGAATAGTTGACATTATAACTTTGACCGAACGAATAAATGTTTTATCTACAATAACTATATTGTATAGAAAAAAAATGAACAATATCGAAAATGTTTATAAATTATAATATTAATATAACTCAAAAAGAGTCAAAACAATTTTAAAATATTTATCATGTATAGAAAATGCTGATATAAATATTTGTTGTCAATTTCAAGTATTTACAGTTATTTGTTTCTAAGATTATAACGTACAAAAAAATCAATTTTGTCAAAAATAAGTTTTTCGTCACACCTGCACCGAAAGTTTAGTTTTCTATGACGGTTGGAGTGATGGAAAGCAATATTTTTCCGTCCAGCTTGCGGTAAAGTGGGAATCCCCAAAAATACTGGGCACGCATATCACGCGTATCCTCAGCACAACCAGACACTGAAATCTATACCACGGTCCTTACAAAACATAAACTTTTGGTAACATTTTATTTATACGAAGGACACCCTAGGGGAATAAAATAGCATTCGTAAATAAAGGTTTCACCGTATGAACCGATTGTATCATAGTTTATATCAATGTGTACGATGAAAAAAAAACCCGATGACCTTATGTACCTATGTATCGTTGAAAATATCAATAGGGTTGTACACTTGTACGGGCAAGTAACAGCTGGTAATTCGAAAGTCAAAGAAACTATAAATTTGCAGATATTTGAACTATTATTTTGTACAATGACGTGTTCAAAAGAATTCTGCTCCGGATACTGGAGATGAAAATCAAGAGTTGCAGTAAAATATCATAAAAAATTCAAATAACTTAAATTTTCATAAAAAAAACGAATGCTTTCTTCATGAAAAATGGTCACGTCGGCCTAAACTAAAAATAATCGACTAAAGTCGATAATTACTCAAGACAATAATAATGTATTATATAAAAAACCAAACTTCTAACAAAATTATATTCGGGATTTCGTGATTATAGCACTATACAACTCGAGGTGCCGATCAGTGGTGCATTCCTATTCGATTTTCACGCATACTATAAGCCCTATTACAGCAACGACGCGTGTGCGAATTCAAAAATCTACGTATTATAAAACATGTCGGCGGAAATTGTTTTTTGGACGGTTTTTAGGTCTTGTGATGGGTATTAATGTTGTTTTTCTTGGCTCCTCGATATATAGTTAATCTGGATGGGTAGGCACCTCATATCCTGTTCTGATATTTACTGCACTGCTCGAGCGATTAACATTTGAAACCTATTTTCGAATTATCGATCTGAATATTGTGTTTGCGTCCATATTAGGTAGGTACATATTATTATAATTATTATTATATATTAGACACGCGGTTCGTTCTTTAGGCAATGTCTATAAATCGTATTGGCAGCAGCCAATTAAACACATCGATGATGCAGAGCCTGTGCCACGGGAGTCAGCGCGCGTACACGTATATAATATAATATAGGTAGTTTAAGTGTGCGGTCTTCGCAGGAATCCCGATGGAAAATAATTACTATTGTCGCGCGCCCGTGATTGTGTGTGTGTGCTAGTGTAGTATATAATATAGAAACTGTTGGTTATACATATATATATAAGATATGTATACAGCTAGGCCCCGCTGCGTGTGTGATTTGTACGAGGTAAACTGGAGTGACAGGATAATAACGTGTTCTGTGGTCGGCGGGGGCTCTTCTATTTTATAACCCGGAGAACTTTTCACGTCCGCAGCGTCCATATAATACAAATAATATTGTATACCGTGGTTTGGTTAAAAGCCAATTCGTGTTTAAATGGTTTTTTTATTATTTTTTTTTCGTCGAACAGCAGTGCTGCAGGTCAATAATATAATGCGAGAGGGCTTTGAAATCGAGTACACACACACACACATGTATATATGTGATATATATATATATGGTATATTATATGTGTTGGTAAATACGCGTCGTATGACTATAACTTTTTAGTTTTTTTCCCTTTTTAGCTTACGACGCAATGGCCAATTAAATAAAAATCACTCGGAATAGTCTAAATACCGTGTTAAAAACTGTGACATAAAGACTTGCTATTCGCAAATACCCACGATGCGTGTGCTGCTGCAGCTTGTGCGCATACTCGATTTTTACAACATCGTCGCAATTAATTTACTCGATCCTGCAGTTCAAAAGACGCTACTGCGTCTTGGCTCTATATATAGGCTACATTATATAATATATACACAAGCGTTACACAATTGTACACATATTGTGTGTTATTATTATATTACACTGCACCACTAAAGTATTGCATACACAGAGTAGAACATGTAGCTAACAAATGTGAGGTTGACCACTGACTATATACCAGAAGATCGATTTAACACATAAGACATTCATATTTTCTAAAAAAAAATTGACTTTTTAAAATTTTGAAAATCGTTTGTTACATGATTTTATTTGATTAAAAAACATTTATTTTTTACTATTTTTGTTTTACTTTAGTTAATGGTAACATTCATTTTTAATTTCTTATTGCAAATGTTATGTATGCAAATTGAAATATACAATAGACTGCCTATAATCATTTTATTATTTCTGTACTTTTCATAATAATTTGGGTAGAACACAATTCCGTGCGGTCCTTATCGGCGTACAGAATCGTGCACATTTTAAGGCACGCGATTCCGTACGTTTTCAATTTTGCACCCAAGATTTTTGTGCAATGTTTGCCAGATTTCCATAAGGTTACGTAGATATTTGACTATTTGACTTTTATAGCGTTTTACGTACGTTTCGCGTATTCGTAACTATAGTGACCAAATATATAGCATGCTTATTTTCTGATTATATATTTCAAACTTACGTAGAAAATGATTGTTTATTTCCACCAGAAATGTGGGCTCAAGAGCCGTCAGAAAATCCTCGATAATACTATAGTAACTAGAACTAGGATTTTAATGACCTAAAAAATACACAAAAAAAAAATGACCTAAAAACTAAAAAATGAACTTAAAAATTACCAAAAATTTATTTAGATTAACGAAAAAAAAATGTATTTTTAAAATAAATATTATTTTACCTATACAACACATATTAAAAAGGCTTAAAATTAACAAAAATTAGTTTAAATATACAAAATTAACATATTATTTGTAATATTACGTAAAAATGACCTTAAAAAAGCAATAAAATGCATTTAACACAAAAAATGCAAAAAATGCAAAATGCTCTGAAGGAAACAGAAGAAAATACTTGCACAAAAATAAAATCAGCATCTAAAGGACGTTTCAATCAAATGGCCTTAGCCGACAAACAATATTTATACAACACAATTAACGAATATAAAGAATATTTAATGCATAAAAATATAATCAAATATTTGTAACAAGTACCAAGGTATCAAATTATAATTATTTTTATACAATTTCACATATTTTTACATATTTTTTATACAACTTATACTTCTCATATTTTGAATTGACAAATTTTCATCAACTTTTTTATTGACTGTCAAATAAATAACAAATTGAAAATAAATATAATAAATAGCAACATTGCACATAAAATCGTACGGAATCGTGTTTCCAAAAAGGTAAAACGTACGGAATCGTGCTTTACCGAATCATTTTTGGTAGGGCATGTACCAGTTGACCCAAAAGTACCTTTTTATACCAATTCCCACAAACTATCTAGAGCAAAATGTACCGGTTGCGCTAATATGTAAATATATATACGATTACAATATATAGCCCGAAAAATAGGGGAGGCAAATATACAAATTATTATAATTATAAATTGTAATTATCATAACAAAAGATAATACATAATATTATATCTAATTTTTCTATAGAAGACTCTATTATAGATATTTTATAGAGTTCCGGTTTCAACACTTTTCCGTCAATATATTCAAATAAAGCAATTTCAAACGGGATCATCCATTAATATTTTTTAAGTTCTGTACTGTGTCTACAGCCATGCGACCATTTTGCAGACGATTTTTTTTTTTTGAAATCCTATCAATTATATTATTTATTTGGATAGTATCTATTTTACCTCCAAATATAAATATATATATTATATATTATATATTATACATGCAATACGCTAAACAGAGTAATATACGTAATGCGTATATACAATATGTATATACAAGAACAATAATCATCACTTCAGATAGGTATAGCTATGGGGATTTTAACCAAATAAAGTACATATATTATTAAAGTTAATACCTATCATACTATTTGCAATTAAAAATTACATGATTATTTTGACATTAACAGTTTTCAAAATCACTACCTATAATTTATGATTATTGATAATAATATTATAACGCATGTATTATAATTTATGGTCAGTGATTTTTTAAACATTTACTGTCGAAATAATCATGTAATTTTTTATTGTAAACAATATTCAACTATAATAATAAAAATATGTGGGTACATTCTTTGGCTAAAGCCCCTACCTATCCGCAGTGTGATGATTATTGTTCTCGTTAAATAATTAAATATTAAAGATCATAATATAGTTTATAGGTACATATAACAATAATAATAATAGTAATACCTAATACTTATCAAAACATGTTTTTTTGAAAACTATAATATGATACAAGCACGATCAGATAATCATATAAGTACCTTATTTGGAAAAAATACTATTTATACTTAGTTTAGTTTTAGTTATCAAATAAGTTGTTGATTATTAATTATAACCATTTTTGGTCTGAAGTTAAAAAAAAATGTTTTAATATGCGATTAACAACCATGATAATTTTTTCTCGTTGTTATAATAATCGGTTTCATATTAATATTATGTTAAATAATAACATCTCAATATTGTAACATCTACTAAATAATAAAATAAGATATAATGTTTCCGGGAAGTCTTATTTACGACATATCAGAGATGATGATACGTTGTTATCAACACAATGTCGATTTGAAAGTTCTCTGAAACGTTTATGTGACGTGTAGTATTGCACAGTGGGTATAATAATGTATAATATTATAATACATTTATGATTCATAGGAATACAATTAATTACTATGCATATCATTATATGGTTGTGTATAACTGTTTTGACGATGTTGAAAAGTGTTGTTTTGTAAAAAATTCATAGGTAGAAATACGATGACAGCAAACATATGTCAGTGTTGGTAAAATTATGTTGT
Organism: Acyrthosiphon pisum; assembly: GCF_005508785.2. Classification (NCBI taxonomy): domain Eukaryota; kingdom Metazoa; phylum Arthropoda; class Insecta; order Hemiptera; family Aphididae; genus Acyrthosiphon; species Acyrthosiphon pisum. The sequence goes on from NC_042493.1 coordinate 60,159,816, forward strand.
CATAGTGGCGGGGGTGGGAGATAGCTGATCTTTTAACAAACACTATTTGATCATTAAAAATATAATTTATGGTTACCGTTTTATACTCATGTCATTGTGAAATATTGATAAAAAGTTCATGGGTGGTCACCAATCTATCCCCTCATCGCCCCACGGTTTGACCGCCACTGAAACAAATGTCTATATGGAAAAGGTACGCAATGTTATACTTGTTCTAAATATTAACGTCATATTCACATTGACACATTGTTGGAACAAAAAATTGCACAGTAGGCGGTTGCATATAGATTTAAGATAGTTATTATAACGATAATCCATAATTTATACTTTATGGTGGTGTTAGCTATTTAAATATTATTATTTGATGAATTATTAAAATTAAAATATCATAATATAGTAATTGAAAATTTTTTAAAACTCCATACCGAAATTTGTGAATCTATCTAATGTATTTTATTTTTATTCTCTTAACTCAATAATGGTATCAGAGCCGGCTGACATAACGTCGAACAAATATTGAATTGTTTTTAGATTCTACCAAGCTATTGTTAAAAATAACAAATAAAAGAATCTCGTTTTGGGGATTCAGGTATTCGGAGCAGTTCGACGGCGATTATGATCAATTGTTTGTTATAGGAATACGTCTGAAAATACCTGTCTATTCACATTATAAAAACCATCCCTATTGAATATTGATAAGATTACAAATGACGCGATTGACACGCATAGAATATATTTTCGATTTCATCGAAAAGACATAGTTTACATGAAGGTATTTCTCGAATCTTTACAGAACAGTAGACCTACCCACCAGAACACAATAATATAATGTTAAATAAAAAATATGTTCAAAAGTAAACCCCACTGATATAACATTATACGAATTGAATATCCCACAAATACCTCAATACAAGTCACATGTAGGTATTAAAAATAATAAAATAAATATGCCCATGACCGACCACAACTAAATATTGTATTCAACTAATTATTAAAATTGTATTATAATAATGCTTGTTCAGATTGTTTTGTAATTATCCACATAAGCATAATTAATATGTTCAATACAAACTTTATGTTGGACTATAATTTATAATATTATGTACGACAGTCTCACTCGAGTAAAAGTATCCAAATAATTTTTAATAGTACCACTGAAATACGTATATTAAAAATTTTTAAAAAATGTATATGAACAAAGTATTATAAAAACTTTCTCAAAGTACTTTTATTTAAAATCAAATACTTATTTTCCAATTCTTATTTTAGTTTACATATTTTCTATTTTAAATATTTAATTTCATTAAATAAAAAAATTAAGAATATAAAATAAATAATAATAATATATTTTTTTACTGTGAATTATACTCAAACGAAAATTCAAATACTGCGACGAAGAAGTCAGATGAGTATTTTATAGTTACACCAAATGATACGGTGTAAATGTATTATGCTTAAATGCTCTTTGAAATTGATGTATCTTAAACATGAAAATTGATTCAGTTGATTTATGAGGTAAGTACAAGTATAACAATTTTAAAGTTTCTATAAATACTTTTTTGAAATGGGAATATTTTGTATTTAGACTCAAAGACTTTTTTAAAATGTTTTCGAAATAATAAATACTTGTATCTGTTGGTACTTGATACTTGCTCTTAGGTATAGGTTCTTTTAAAGGAATATCTTATAAAATAGATAAATATAAATAATATTATTATAAAATAATTTACTATGTATAATATGATTATTTTTCGTTTCAGATAAATCGGTATACCTAGCCTTTTTAAACACCACAAGCTGACTTATACCATTTTTAAATTCTACGAGAAACGCGAAAATCATCGTTACGAGATGCCTAAAATATTTAAAATATTATAGGAGTATAAATAATCAAAACATTTCAAAAGAACGAAGCGAAAAAAAAAATAATGTTTCTTTTTAAATAATAAATTGTACCTACTTCACAAATTCCACACGAAAACAGACGATGCTTTGTTTTCTTATAATAATAAAATAAACCGTAGAATGCTATTCAAACTTTTATTTACGAATAGTAGTAAAATCAAAAGTGTCTTGTTCCATAATGTTATCAAATAATCACAAAATATTATTCAGATATCCAAAATGTGTATACATATTATTCTACTCACGTTTTTAATTGACAAAGCTTCTTCAAACACAGGTACATATAGTATAATATAACAACTACACAAATATATTTAAATATTTAGTAAATTTAATATTCGTAAGTTTTTTAATTCAATCGGTTCCTACCTACGTATAATGTATGTATGTACGTTTTATTTTTTTTTCTAAATAAGGTATACTTATTGCTTTATATATTTTAAAATGTTTATACAAATATTTAATCTCTTAATCCAAGTTTGAATTTTTTTCATAATCTCATAACTATTTAGTACAACCCTTCGATCGTGATGTTATCTTTCTCGTGTACCTACTCTTTTAAGCTATTTATAATATAGGTACTAATATTATTTAAACATTTAAAATAATTTATCTAAACTATCTACAATATTGTTAAATATACCTACAACAAAAGTGTTAATATATTTAGTATTAACATAACATGTATTCCAGATTCAGATCCAATCTGATATTTTATATTGAACAAATTAAACCGGATTTTTCTAAAACTTATCGATTCCGAACTAGACTTCATATTATTATCGCATCAGCTGTATAATAAAATATCGGAGTAACTATTACGGCTATCTAAATCTTTTCAATAAATTGTACGCTCAACAGTAAATATAGTTAATACGATTATACGGTGATAGGTAGGTATACCGAAAATAAAAACTAAGGTTGTTTATTAGGTAGATATATATTATATAATATATTTAATTTAGCAGAAATAATGTATTTTACGACTTTACGAGTATGAAAACAAATCATAATTTCATAAATTAATTTCCTAATAAATGTAAATAAGTTACTATACAAAGTAGGTATATACCTACATTTTTCTCGAAGCAAATATTTAAAAATCGAGGAATTTTTTTTAACTTTTTGATATTTCTCTTCTGTAAGGAAAATCTTTGAATCATAAATATGATTTTGGGGGAGGGCACTGAACTTTGACTATGAACTGTTTGTAAAAAAAATACCAATTACAAAAAGTTAAAATATATAATAAATTTTTGTTGAACTCATTGTTTAATTATTGTACAATTTGCATCGTTACACTTACAAGAGCGGTCTCTATGATAAGAAAAATATGAGACGTAATTAATTGCAGTTAATAATCTTTAGTATAGAAGCCATTTGTAGACATTTGATTTTGTTGCCTATCCAGACAAATAATCCGATTATAGATCGGATGAAACTTAATTTTACTATTAATTCTTGTTTTTTATTGATAATTTGCGTTTCTATGGCAATAAAAAAAACTTTACGAAATTTGGTCTCAAGAAGTCGGTCAGAAAAGAACTTGTAACCATCCCGAAAAAATGTTAATCCCAAAATGTCTAAAAAAAAAAGAATACACGATGGCTTCTAAATTGTAGTTTTTTTAATTTGTACAATGACATAATAAAAATTGAACTGGTGCATTGTTAAGTATTGTTGTTAGAAACATCCTATCGAGAAAAAAAATAAATGTTATATAAATATAATTTAATAATACTAATTATATTAGGTATAGGTATTAGGTACCTATATAATATCTAAATAAATACTATTTTTATCACGATAAAGTCAGAAAACGTAAAACGTAAAAAATATATAAATATTAATAATTATACATCGTTGCCGTAAGTTATTGCAGGTGTATTAGGTACACGGCGTACACCTAAACACCAATCTTTATTTTTTTATTACGCTGCATATCACTATATAGGTATGTCTATGATAAATTATATAGTTAGACACGTCATCACAATCGTATTAATATATTATAATATGAAAATAAAATATACCTATCTAATCTACATCATTAAAATGAATTGTTGACATGCACTTTAAATTTTAACTATTACATTTCTGAGTACCTAACTAATAGTTTTATTTATTTGTAAATGGCAAAAAAAATTTCTTTCTATTGTTCCGCAATGTTGAGAAATGTGTATATTTCTCTTCTATATTAAAACTAAAAGTTTCGACGACTGAGAAAATAAGACTCGAATGAAATATATATATAGTAATAAATAAATATACATAATACATCATCAAACGTTAATATTATTAAATCGAATGCAACGATGCATATTTTAAATAGGTATGGAACGCACGACACGTCTTATTTATGTTATTTTGCCATCATTAAGTTCACGCAGAGCGTCTCTACCACGCTATTATACTTATTTTTTAGTTATTCGTGTATTTCTTGTTTTTTTATTGTTCCAGCATTTCGTTAGGTACACGTATAACAAAATGGTTAATATAATAATATATATGTGTATTCGTTAATTAATCGTTCTAGTTTTCATTCGATAAACGGAAGACGGCATCAAAGCACGCGTTCCCTTTTCATAGCGAAAACATAATATTTTATACTACGGGTATACCGTGCCGGAAAATTTCCAGAAAAGTTCTGTTAAAGTTTTGGTAAAACCTCAAGTTTTTTCCCAGAGCCCTAAAACGTATGGACTATTCATGCCTAGATCCTATGTATCTGGTATATATGATTATTGATTACAATAACAGGTGAGTATATATTTTGATAATTTTAAAGTCAAAATGAATGATAGTTGCTACGTTGTAAATACTCAGGTAATATTATAAATATTAAATTAAAATTAAAAAAATACCTACCCATGAACATCTTATGAGCAGAGAAGAACCTGTAATGTGATAAACCTACGGAGAACTTCTTACAGACTACAGTCAATCACCTCCTTGTCTATTGTTGAAACCATATTATAGAAACTAGAAAAAGCCCAGGAGTGACTGACAACCTCTTCGAAGCCCCTATAGCCCAATCCAAGACAATACCAACAAAATCATCATATTTCTAAAACTTATTGATAGACGTACAACTTAATCTAAGAAAACCATTGTGTTTATTTATATGGAGCAAATATTTATTTTGTTGTAAGCTAATAACCTAGTAGTTAATGCTACAATATAAATAAAAAATTTTAAAAAAATAAATAAATATTATAATAATTCATTATAATCTGAAAGTATAGAACTCCCAAGATAGTTTACCACCACAGGGCACAGACATAAAAATTTAAATTATAGTAATATCATGACTAACATATTATAATAGTTACTATATGTCAATAATTAGAATCAATGTATATTATCATTATTCATTTATAATATCAATTAGTTTTTAATTATATCGATTGTTCGGAAAATAGTTTTTTACAAAAACCATTTTATAGAAATTTTCCATATTTTTCTGGGAAAACCACGTTTCAGAATATTTTTAAATTGTTCGTTGTTTATAATATAGAGTTAGAAATTAAAATCAATCCTCACTTTCGACGAACGTTGAATGAAAAAATGGTCTCGACATCTCGCGTGTCGATTATATTATACAATATAATATAGTGCAGCCGATACCTACCAGATAATACGAATTCAATAATATATTATTATAATATCATTAATCAATAACAAACGCCCAAAAGGTGCAGCGTTCACGCACTGTCGTACGATGCGTCTATATAACATACATACCCACAATAATACGGTTGCGGTGTATACCATAAATCCTGCACTGCTGCAGTTACGCCTCGTGCATGCCACTGCAGGAGCCACAGGGGGGAAGAGGAGGTGCAGCTGGCGATAGTATTATATTGTTATTATTATGTACATAAGAAAGCGATTGAAAACGGTCCGTTCGGAATCGGCACGTCAATAAACATATCTCTGGAGGACGCTCGAGCTATATAAGCGTAATTATTGTTATTGTCATCGTCGTCGAAGTCATCGTCGGCCGACAGAGATGAAAAGCGTTCGAGTATTAAACAGAATTATATAATATACCATATTATTTTATACAATTGTCGCGGTGAGATGTCATTTTCGCCAACACGTTTTTTCACGGCAATTTCGATTTACTTGTTGGCGGTACCATATGATTATCATCGTTTGGGAAACCGTTTTTGAAGGGCCCTCGGACATACCTATGCACATACACACACACACACACACACACACACACACACACACACACACACACACACACACACACACACACACACACACACAAACATATTGTATTATACTCATACCTATACAGCCGCTGACGTGCGTGTTATTCGCAGCTTATTATTATTAGTTGTACCGTTTATCGCACGTAGACCGTAATCAGAACGCGAAATTGAACAAATAATATAATATACACAGGGTGATTCGCCAAGCATGTCTTTTTCCCTTTGATAATGCATTTATTCAAAATCTGTATTTGAAATTTAAAGTTTACACAAAAGTAAATATTTTTATATATTTAGATATTTGATCCCATATCATAGGGGGGTAGTGGTGGATCCTTTGGAGATATTATACTGATTAGTATAGATACTTTGACATTTGACAATTTAAATTAATTTTTTTTTAAATGTCGATGTGTTTAAATCAAAATTTGGACGAGCACCTATAGTTTCCGAATCATTAAAAATAGTTTACAAAATTATAAAATAGATGTAATATTATGTTTGAATCTAGTACTATAATTTACTATACACGGATTTTGTTTACTAATCATAAAAGTGTAAATATTATAATTACTCCAATTTTTATATCATCAAAGCGTCCCCGCCATCATTACGGACTATAACTGTTAGGTACCATTAGAGCGTATTGAGGTTCTTGTATAATAACAATCGAGAACTACTCATTTGAATTTCAATTGATATACATAATATATCGACATTTCGAAAAAATTAATCCACTAAACAATTTACAGTATAAAATAGAGTGGTTATCGTTTGAAAAAAAACAAGAGTCGACACTCCTCTTGGATAAGCAGTATTGAATATCTAAGGGGTAGCTAGAAGTAATTGAAAACGTGATACCTAAACAATACTATACTCGAGGGTATTCCAAAAATCATGATAATTTGAACAAATGCAATATATGTACCTATTATTAAAGTAGGAAAAAACGGTGAGTCGAGCACGATGCTCTCGGTGTATAATACCTATATAATGAATCTCACTGTACAAACCGTGAACAGCGTTCATCGTATTAAACTAAAACGAAAGAGACAAGTTTAAGTACATAAAACGCGAGGCGCACGCTATCTCCGCCGGGGCTCCGGTAGGTAGGTATGATTTATACGATTGTTTCTGGTTAACGATGTTGTGTTAATGTGGTAATGAGGAAACGAGCGCGCGCGCGCGTGATGGGCGGCCGTTGTCAGTTGCGCACTACAACACCACCACAACCAAGTCGACCTATAAATAATGATAATAATATTGTTTTTTAATAATTTATATTATTTTTTCCTTCTCGTCGTGTCTTTTTACACCACGCGGCGGCGGGGCTTTGCTCGGGCGGAGGCGACGAAACCGACGTTTCTCGTCGCCTACTATTATTTCGTATAATAATTATTATTATTAATATAGGTAGGTAATATTATGATATTGTTGTTTCGGTGGTTTATATATTATTACGACGCGCTGTAACCGTTGTTCTGATTGTTCTGTATGTCTATATGGAATTATAACGTCGTCATGACGCCCGAAAACAAGAGGAAACGATTTGAAAAATTGTGCCGAAAGATTGACCTTTTTGAATTCGATAAATTTAATATATTATAATAACACGTTTATTATAAAATTATATGTGCGATTGATGTGTATAGTGAGATGTTTCGGAACGATGACCTCAGCTGTTAACAACAATAATAATTATTATTATTGATCTCGTACCATATTATTATAGGTACCTATACCTACCTATATATAGGTACACCCACTTTATCGAACCTGCACGCAAGGCTGGATAAGTTAACGAATTTGTTTGAGTTAAATCGATATAAGAAAAAGTAACACGAGTTAAAAGTTAACTTTTCTATTTTTTACAACTTCGTTGAGTCAAAGATTAACAGATAAAAAAATTAATATTAACTAAGCTAAAATGCTATGAATTTAAAACAAAATAACATACTTATACCTACAAAATTGATTCATTTGGATATTTTATCAAGATCGGACTATCGGAGTTATGTGCCCATTTAGGATCTATAGGAGTATTTACTATTTGCCGGTGGACATAGTGTGGGCAGTTGATTTCGGCCAACTTTACCTAGAGTTAACGACCAGTCATTTTTTTAAATTCTTATATAATATTAATAATAAGTTATGTAAAAATGTTGTATTTCGAAATTTGTTTAGATACAAGTGACAGAAATACAAATTATTACTATCAAATATTTGGAATATTTTATATATATATATATATATATAAGTAGCCATTTAAACATTAAACATATAATATTATGACAGATATACGTTCATATAAACGTCATAATATTAAATATTTAACCATTCGCCGATTTTTAAAAATAACGATTAAAGAACCACTTTCTTTAAAATTTCATACAGTCAATTGATTATACGTCAGGATAATTAATACTTATATATATTTTTTTTATGAACCACACAACAATTTATTTTATTTATTATCACCCACGATTTTAATATTATATATGATCGAATAATATATTTAACTTAATGCCGACTATATCTACAAAGAGATGACCGACATGGATATACCAAACTATCAAACTGGTAATGATTATACATTTTACTATTTTAAGAATTTCCTGTTGGTCTTGGACATATTGTCCATATGGTTTAGACTATAGATATACTTAACATTAAAAAAAAAAATAACAAGCTACCAACATAATTATAAATAAAAGGTTTATATAATATAAAAATTGCATTTCAATGTAAATTGGAATATACAGAAGTATAAAAATATATACTCGAAATATTGACACGTTAAATAATATGATGCTACAAAGGTAACTTTTTTTTTATTTTTATTTTTTTTAAACGTAATACACAATCTGTATCAGACTAGACACAAAAAAAGGTAACTTATTCAATTAAAAATTAATTCCAAAAAAAAGTTTCTCGACTCGGTTAATATAGTAATAATAATAATAATATCTACACTTGACCTTTTTAGCTTAATTTTAATTTTTAACCCGTCGCAACCTATTGAACGTACGGTTCATCTTCATTTTTCAGCCGTCTCAGTATTATATAATTTACCCACAATAATTACCATTAAGGTAACGGAAGTGCCGTGACCATAGGTACCACAGGTTAGGTGCTTATAGGTACCTATATAACGCGTCTATACTCTATACGCTTGCATGTTTATAGTTTCATCAGACACACGATGACCCGATGACGACGATATTATAATAATATGTTTATATCGTCAAATCATAAATTTGTTGTTATACAATGTGTTATAGATTAAACAGCGTGGTCAGATCACAATCTACGATTTGTTTCAAATTTATACCACACACCTGTCAACTGCATTATATACCTATCTCGTTTGTCGAGTTTTTTTACTTTTTTATCGTGTTACACGTTATCGTGATCGTTTCGAAGAAAAATTAGCCCAACGTGTGTTGTATGTGTGTATAATACTGTGCTGCAGCGTGTTGGCATTGGTAAAAAAAAATGCAATCCAAACGATTTCGAAGCTCACGATTCGGCACGAACCATTTAATAATGTATACAAGACGCGTAAGTCATAATATGTGCGCATATTATTGTCTGGAATTTATTTTCAATTTACCACTTTACAAATAATTTACAATTTACCGCGATAATAAAATAGCGTATGTTTATGTGATCGTTTTATTATTATTATTATTTTTTATTCATTATTATTATTAAATTGAAGTATGTTATATATTGGCTTCTGGTTATATAATGAATGTTTTAGTGGTTTTTTTTTTCCTTAACGCATTAATTTTTAACACTAACAACAACCGAACATAGGTGCCGGACGTTTATACGATATATATATTATGTAATAATATATAATATGGTGATTATGACACCAGCTGATTTTTATATTAATATTATTATTATATTGCCGGTAAATTGCTTTTTTTATCATAGACAATAGGTATACTAAAAAAAAAACCGTTTAATATTAACATCTGCCGCCTTGGGACCGCAATATTGGAACCTTTAATATGTTTTAGTCCAAAGAGCATATTATTTTTATTATTATTATTTTCAATATTTTTATCATTTAGGGATAGTGAAAATAAAATGTCTAAAACCTATATACCTAATATAGTACAGCAGGGTTGAACAAAATTAAACAAGTGAATAATTAGGCACTTAATTATAGGTATGTATTTATATACATAATATATATGTACGCCTATTTAAACGTTATGTACCTACCTACGATTTAAAATTAGGTGAAATATGTAAACAGAATATTTCTAAAAACGTAGATAATTTTCGAAAATGTATGAATATTTATGTATAGATTACCATTTTATTCGATCAATTCACATATTTTATTGTCCACTGTACTTGGTGTTCATCATAATAATTATACATTTTCAATATGATAAATACTTACTATATTTTTATTGACATAGTTTGCATTCGCAATTATTGTTAGGTACTTTGACAAATTGGTTTTTTCTTGTTGTTTTTATTCAGTTAAATAAATGTTTTACTTTTATACTGCATATACAAATGCCTTCAATTATTGCTAGGTATACATTTTTTTTAACGCAGTCAATTATTATTATTATTATTTTTTTGTTTACACGTGCTTACCATATATTGATAATGTTAATTTGAACAATTTGAATTTGACTAGGCGATAAAATAAACTACCTTTAATAACAATAATTGATAGTTTTATTTAATTTTACTTGATTCGTTGTCAATAATTATAAGAAATAAAATATACTAAAATAATTATTCCAAATTAATTTTAAAATCCAGATGAATGAGATTAACTATAGTCTATATTTCAATACTCAAAATGGAAAAGAACATTTGTAACGGCATGATGAATAATTTTTTAATCACATTTAACGATGACATTTTCGACATAATAATGCGTGATAGTTTTTATCTCCATCAAAATAAGATAACAAAAATACAATTACGTGTATGTATGTATACATAATATATAAAAAATAGGTCACACATATTTTCAAATTTTCAATTATTAAGTATAGGGGATAGCAACCATTGATTTTAAAATATACTTTATAATAATTTAAAATCAATGGTAAAAATATTATTCATTCAATACAAAAAGTATTATAACGTGATATAAAATCGTAAAAAATATTAACATAATATATTCAACTGTGGATTTTTATGATGATTTACTAATGTAGGTAATATTATAATAATGGATCAATGTGTAAGTTCCATTACCTAAGCGTTTTAAATTATTTCACTTAGGTGTAAAAATAAATTATATGTTTAGCTAGTAAAATTAGTTATAATAATAGCACGTAGGTAGTTATAATATAATATCACTAATATATATACATAAACGTACCTATATATTCGAAACGAGTTAATAATAATTAATCAACTTACACATATAATTATGTCGTAAATGGTATTTATATGTTATAAATCCAAACAAACATGTAATGTTATATGCACCTGCTACCAGCTGCTATTAATATATATATATGACATCGACGCTAATTATTACCTGTTTTGCATGTCCAAATGAAATATACAAACGTGAAAAAAGTGTATGTTTAACCATTGTATTTCACTTGATTTATCGATCTCATTAAAAAAAAAAACATCACGATCATTGATCACCTTGTATACTAAAATCCTTTGTAAAAAATGTTTAGAAGTATTCATATGAAATATATTAACAAATTGTTTTACACGTATTATTATTAATTACGAGAATAACATATAATGATATTATTAATTAAACCCCAAACGTCATAACAAATTACGTTTGTATTATACTTTTATGATATCTAAATTAATTGATAATTATTTTCTTAATGTACTCTTACAATTGTTTCACTCATCATTTGAAATGTTATTGTTTTGGGCAATCAATACGTCCATAATTGTGAATATAAAATAATATTATAAATTAAAATATTTAAGAACTAATAATAGTAATATTTTTAATACAAGAACAACTGGCATTACTATGGTCGTACACACTTAAGTATTCCAAATACAATATGACACCGACGCAAATTATTACCTGTTTTTGATGACGTCCAAATGAAAATTACAAACGTGAAGAAGTGTATATTTAACCATTGTATTGCAATTGGTTTATAGAACTCATTGAAAAAAAAATTCACGATCATTGATCACATGTATACCTAAGAAATCCTTTGTGAAAAATGTGTAGAAGTATACGCAATGTATTAACACATTGTTTTACAAGTAGGTATTATTATTAATTACGAGTATAATATAACGCTATTATTAAGAGAACGTGATACCCGCATGTGTTGTCTCCGTCTTACAAGGTGCGTAACATGGCAAATTTTACGCTCAGCAGAA
>NC_042493.1:60172614-60210807 GCF_005508785.2 Acyrthosiphon pisum
ACAATCTTATCTTTAGATTTTATAAGAGGTCAATTTACTCTAATTTTTAAATTAATGGAGCTACACGCGTTCTGCTGAGCGTAAAAGTTGCTATGTTACGCACTTGTAAGACGGAGACAACACATGCGGGTATCACGTCCTCTTAATTGCACCTCAAACGTCATGACAAATAGTTACGTTTATACTGAATATATTTTTATACTATCTTCATAGGTTGTTAATTATTCGCTAGAGATACAATGTATGAATAGGTGCTCTTACAATTATTATAATTTTATTGAACACGTTTGAAATGTAGGTACCGATGTTATTTAGGTTGATTAATATACGTCCATCGTTTCGAGTAAAATAATACATGATAATATAAATGGAAATATTTAAAAAATAATTATAATAGTTTACAATACAAGAACTACTGCAGGTTTGCTGTTCGTAAATAGTTGAGTACTCGATTTGAATAGTATTATCATTGGTATAGATAGTATCTATGCAGACTATAAAATAGTTAATGGTATTATGCAGTAAATAATTATATGATAGGTTGTGAAAGTTTTTGATAATATTTGAATCTATCAAAGCCATAGTAGGAATATTATCCTAAAAAAAAATAAACTGAATAAATTGTTTCCGATTTTTTTTTTTTTTTTTTAATTTGTGTCTACCTATAGGTATATAAGTTGTAAACAATTTTGCCACGTAATTTATACACTCTTGTCTGTATTAAATTACTGCCAGTAAAGTTATTGTTTATTCTCACAGATTTTTTTAAAAGCTTATTAAACTAAACAAATACCTATACACAATGATGATGTATCAGAGTGATAAAATATATTTTTTTATTATCAATTTATATATATTACACGCTCGGGGGATCTAAATTCGATCTATTGTATCTGCAGTAGCTTAAGATCAGTGAATGATATATAATTATGGTTATTACAATATGTTAACGGTTTATCGTAAAATTGGTTTCAATGTTTCATATAATATAACGAACAATATACCGCGTTTGCAGCAGAATCAATATAGCCAGCTGCAATTTGCTTTAAATTGACCGATCAATAATGGTGTCAAAACACCTCAGCGATTACGTTTTGGGCATAAAAATAATATTTATCCAATTGTATTGTATTGCTTGATAATATACGTTTCGACATTATGCGCTGTGAAGCAAAGTACCGAGTCAGTGGCTATCTATTAAATTGTGGAATATACCAATACCGTTATATAACAATACTGTGCTGATGTATCATATTGGTTCCTGCATTATTATTATGACTTTTTTTGCATCTAGGGGTTGTTTTGTAACACGATACAAACGGATAAAGGTGTGTGTATATTATAAAGGGGTTGCCCCGGCCGGTTACCTTGGTAACAGAAATACGGTTTATTCTCGTGCTCGGGATCGATGAAGCCGAAAAAGAATATAATCATATTCTTCGTTAACAAGTACCTATCCGGACGAATGAACCGAATTAAAAATTATGTTTTTTATAAAAAAAATTTTAATCGTGTAGGTATGTTTATCGATGTATTTCCAATCGAGTGGAAATAAAGAAATTAAAATTATTACCGGGTGGTATGGGAAAACGTTTTTTTATTGCGCACCTGCGCTTCTCCATTTGTTTCTAAAAACAAAAACATTTAAAATATGTGTATAAATAAATCTATAACTAATTTCGACACTGTGACTTGCAACACCATCACAGAGTACAGACAGTCCAGAGTAATCCAAAAATGGATTGACTTATAAATACTTATAAGTACTTCTAAGTACCTATAACCTATTTAATAATACTATAATAGTATCTATATCTATTTATGATGGTTTATGGATCATTATTAATGTAATAATATGTAGGTAATATTTAAATATTAAATAACAAAATTATTCCTTTCTACACGTGATGTGCATAATAAGAGATCAGCGGGAATTGCATACAATTGCCGATTTTAATTGTCAAGTTGGAAAAAGTTTTCCGGATATGTTGAGCATGACTAACTAAAGACAATTCTAAAAAATTGACTACATGATTTAAATAAATGTTTTTACAGTCAACATTTTTTTATAACCAGATTTATGAATCGGTATTAAAAATGAAAATAAAAAACGGTATAGGTATATTATTAACGTATAACTCAAGTGTCTATGAATTATATAAGATACTTTTTTTTTTTAAATATTGATTAGAACAAAAGTTAGGTATTTAATTTGCGGGTCTTTCTATTACGCTCTGTATACAATATATTGGTTGCATATTATTTTAATAAATTTCTCCTTAATTTCTATACCTATGCGTTACGTAATATAACATGATCGGACGCACCAATATTACACTCGACACATCCCTGCTAAAATTTGAACTCAAATCAAAAATATCAGAGGGTAAAACAAGTTTGAAATAAATATTAGGTACACGCAACATTTTTATTTGTTTGTGAAGTTTTAAAATGTCGAAAGACGGAAACATTAATGCGTCGCATAATAAGCTGGTTAAAATTCAAAATATTATGGTAAGTTGACAAGTTGTGTCCATAATAGTAATATATTACGCACTATGTCAGTCGATCATTCTTTTACATAAGTCGTATAACTTAACTTTCTTTTTTTCGAATACTCGCCTAGTTTCTACTTTTTTTTTTATTGATTAAACACGCGGCTGCCTTGGATATTGAGTGCTATATGAATGTATAATACACCAGTATTATACACGTGTTTGTATTCAATAATAATAATAATAATGAAAAAGTCTGATGCACTCGGCGACTACCGTGGTAAAGCTATTGCATAGCAATTTTGTAGCTATGTATCATGTAATTATAACTATTTATTATTGTATCATATTAATTCAAGTTACACTTTTTGAGCGCGGCGACCGAAAAGAAAATGACAAAATGAGTTTTTTGTCAATAATGGTAGATAAACACCGTACAGAAATATTTTATTTGAGACATTTTTTGCTTAGACAACTGGTTGGACTGTAAATAAAAAAAAATAATAACATCTTACGGTCACGCTATTTTTTTTCAGTCACCACGCCAGGCCCGTGATAAAAGCTATACAATAGCTTAATAATTACTAATAAATAATTATTTATTTATATTATTTATTTATTTCAACCCAAAAAGTTAATACAAATACAATTTACCTTACAGTATATAATATACTATATTATACTATACTATACTTATATTATAAGAGGTGATTACCATTCCCTTTAAGAAAGCTTGTGGTGAGAGGTGGGTCTCCCAACATAAATATTATAACAGAAACAGATTTGGTTATCTAAATACTACGAAATCTTGGAATAACAGCATGATGACAAGGCATTTAATAAGATTATTAACAAATAGCAGAAGGAAAAACAAAATTAAAAAAAAAAACAAAGATTTTTGATAATAATAACTGGTAATTGCGTTTTTGAAATATAATTTGTTTAACCTTAAATAGTTTATTTGTCAATAATTGATTTGACCTCTTTAGGGAGTTTATTAAATATTAATATCTATTAATAATTAATATAGATGATAATATTTTTTTTTTAATTTTACAGGTTATCTTAATGTCTAGAAGTTTTTATAATGTTCACACTATAAAAAGGGGGGGAGGGTGGTGCAGATTGGGCAGGATAAATTCAAATAATTTTGTATTTTTTGATATACCGTGAAATCTATAATCCGAAAAGTAAGTTCATACCGTGAAGAGCTTTAACTGTAATATCGTAATATTTAACTTAACTTATAGGTAGTTAAAACTTAAAAGTAAATAAATAAATAATGTTGTACTATATATACTATATAGATACCTAATTTGTAATTTTTAACAAATAACAATAGGTACAAAATTTATATTATTATCGAAATTTATCATAGCCCGTTGATAAAATATTCATATATTATTATATTGTCACCATGACTTTTTAAAAGATTTAAATAAAAATAGTTATTTTATGGTTAACAAAAAGTTAGACCGTCTTTGTTTTTTTCCTCTGCAGAATGCCTCAGTATACTCTATTCTACGAGGTTAGGTTAGATTTTATATTATGATTATGACGTTCAAATATATATTATAATATTATACACATATGACTATATGAGGTTTAAAATTAAGTGATTTATAGCGGTATTAAATAGATGAGAAATATCTCGATATTTGCTTGATTTATTAACTCCTCGTCGCCCGACCAAAATAGATCTATCGTCACATAGGTACAATTACACTTTTTAAAACCGATAAATATATAGGTATAGGTACCTTCCTAATACTTGTAGGTATTATAATAATATACATCTTAAATACACAATATATTATTATTTATTACAGTATATTATAATATAGATGACGTTTTCGAAACAGCTGTTGTCAGCCGCGTGTGTTCTCGCAATGGAAAAAATTCACTCGATGCATAAAGTACCTATACGGTCTGTGCTAATGCGTACGTATTATAGCTGTATTTTACCATTATTGAGTTTCGACTGCGCAAAACAAACAGCAAAAAAAAAAAAATAAAAAAAATTATAAAATCTCATACCTACAACACGCGTTATATAGTACCTATCGCGATATAATGTGTACGAATATAATATACGGTTCTCGTTTACATCATATTGTAAATGCAGAGGTCAATAAATATCTTGGCTTTTTAATACCGCGTGGCACGTTATTTGAATCACATTACACTGCAGTTATTTTATGAGACAAAGTGAATATTATTATATATTTTATGGTATGATCACTACTGGATGATATAATATTATGCGGACCAAAGACATAATATTTTAAAACGTTTGCAATTAAATGGAAATCACGAATTTGCGTATGAAAAAAAATATATGTTTAAATATAATACATTATAATAATAATAATATAATAAGTGCCTGCCATACACACAGTGTTTAATATCAATTTAGAAAATTAACAACATCGTCGAGAGCGAACTCACATTAATATTAATATCGTATACAGGGTGTTTCGCCGAGAACATAATGCCCACCCCCATTTGTCCATCTGATAATGAATTTATTAAAATTCTGATTTTTGTAATTTATAAATATTACCTATGCTAATAAAGACCATAAAGTAAAATTCTGGAATTTTTTTTTTAATTGCAGTCGTGTGGTGATATAAACTTTTGTTTCTCATCAAACTAAAATCCCCCTTTTCAATTTAAACTATTTAGTGGATAATTTTAGATGTATCTAATTCTAAATTCGAACCAGTAGTTTCTATGTTATTAAAATATAGGTCTATTCTAATGGTAGTAATATTATAGCCTTTAAAAATGGTTTTACGAAAACATAAAGTAGATAGTATTGATTATGCTTGGTTTTTAGAAACTCAAATCAACCATAGCTCCCATATATTTCAAACAGCATTATCGTGGACCTATTATCCTTAGCGGACATAAAGTTAAATAGCTCAAAACTATAGGTAATCGTTCAAATTTCGATTTTAGCGCGTCAAAATTTTTATAAAAATTATCCACTAATTTACAGTAAAAAAGGGAGGTGATGATCATACAGTAGTTTGTCTAATAACCACGTGGACACTTCTAGAGTAGATTATGAAAAAAAAAATTAAATTATTAGAAAATTTTAATATGCGGTCTTTAAATAAGTTTAAAAAATTTAAAAATTAAAAATTAAGATACTTAAAAAAATCAAATTTCGAATGACTATGGTGCTCTGCACTGTCGAATAGAAGAAAAACGGGGGTGAGCTCGATGATGTTCCGCGGTGAATCACTCTGTATACAATAATATAGGCAGGTACTATACTTAACGGAGGGAATGTGTGGTTTTTCACCGATTCGCCGGTTATGTTTTAGCACGTAATATTATTAATATCATATACGCCTCTCAGCGTGTTGCCGCGTGGCATGAAATAAGTCCGGTGCGCGCCCGTGTCTTAAAAAAATGAAAATAAACCATGGCCTGTACCCCCGCCGCCGCGATAAGCGACGGAGCGACCGGGGCAGGGTCGGGGGGAAAAAAATGATTTCGCTATAAAAACAGATTTATTTGACAACCGGGGCCGACTCATTCGTAGCCCAGGGGTGGTCCGGTCTTAAACATAATACGTTTATAAATTATACGCACACATTATAATATTTACATTGTGGAGGCCCGACCGCGGTTATGATTTACAGTTTTTACACCTATATATAGGTACGCTATTCGTGGCGCACATATACCTACATAATACATATATATATATATATATGGCTGTGGGTACTATATATTATTACAGCCGTATAGACCATAATATAGTAGTAATGATATTCATCTATATGTACATAAAGTGTTTGTATCGAATGCACATTAATGGTTAATAATTATTATCATACAAAGTCACGGCCAATGGCTTTACGCGTATTATTACCACTATTATTATTATTATTATTATATACCTATACGTGGGAATGGCCTAGGTATACGTAGCTATATACGTCTTCAGTGTTTATATGGTAGCCGAGGTTTTAAACAAAAAAAAAAATATTATAATATATTATTGCTTTTTAGGCGATTCGTTTCAATCATATGAAAATAGTAATATAATATGACGCAGTGCCGTAACTGCAAGGTAAAAAGACTTGTGGGGGAGGAGGGCGAAACTGTTACCTGCAGTCATTTGTTTTTGCACACATAAACGTCTTGACAAATCATTAAACTCTTTCATTTTAAAATGTCATTATACGGCTTGACTATGTTTGCGGTATATCTAATTAATTTAAAAAATATAATTTAAATGTTTGGACTCTTTGAGTACTTACAACATTTACTGTAGACCAGAAATGAGAGTAAATCAATGTTTTAGCTTTCACAACCTGTATATACATTGTCAACTGGAATATATTATTTAATGCATATTACTGTAGTCTTAGTATTCATTTATCTTTGTGGTTAGGTATGTACTTACAAAAAGTATTTGTATCGAATGCACGTCAATATAATTATATTAATATACAAAGTCACGCCGAATGGGCTTACGTAGTATTATTATTATTGTTTAGATAATATAGTTATGGCTTATGTGTGGTCATACGTGATAAATGTTTACGCAGTAGCCGAGGTATTAAAATACAATTTATTTTTGTTTTTTAGGCGATTGGTTTCAATCATAAATGTGCGAGCGTATCAAGATAATCCGTTTGCGAAATTGTTAAAGCCGTTTGGGCTTCAACCTATCATTTCAACTCCCGAGGGAACATTATAATGATCCTATAATATAATATATTATACAAAACTATTTGTATAACACTTTCAAATCCTACTCAATTAATTAATCCATTTATCAAACGCAAACATATGTAGGTAGTTTATTATTATATTATTCCATTGAGTGTATGTGTGATAATTATTTAAAACATATAGAGAAGTGTTATTATTTATTATTCTACTATCGATCGTAAATATATTCTATACAGCAGTAGATATCATAAAAAATATATGTGTATATTTTTTTTAAATGTAATTTATTCTATGTAAATTAGAGTGTAGGTATTCTGCAAATATTATATTTTTATGTGATTGAGTGGAAATTAATGTTTATTGAGCTCAATTAAATATGATTAAAAAATAAAATATTAAATCACTGCTATATTTTAAAAACAATTTCAATAAAAAGTCAAAACATCAAGATTTAAAAAATTAAAACAATCATGACGTCAATTAAAATTTAAAAGAACCTACAGTTAAATATATCAAAGTTTAAGTACTTACGATGGGAGGCCTCTTCCTTCAGTCTCTTCTGTCTGTTTTTGTTCTATGATCAATTAAGCTTATTATTCTAATTGCAACAGATAGCGTAATAAAGAATTTTGTTAAAAAAAAAAATAAATATATTATGGGCAATACCTAGAAATCATTGATAATATTACATTAAGTCAATAACTGATGAATCCCTTTGTATGTTGTATCGTATAAAAAAAACTAAACGCACCGTACAAACAATTTTGCCGGGGTAGACCGGTCCAATGCGTTAAGCTGATAATTTTTTTTGGAGAGTCTAATGATGTACTTACATTATAGTCACTATAGCCTTACTGTTAAAAAAAAATTTAGCACAGAAGTAAAAAAAATAAAAATTAGGCTTATAAGAATATAATATAGAAATAGGCTTTTTTAATCTAATAATATAATATAATATAATATAACATTGTTTTATTCTTACAATAAATTGCGGTTTTGTTTTCATAGGTTACATATTATTACCAATAGTGATAACATATTTTATTTATTGATGATAACATCAATTTTTTTAATAAACTGGTGTTGCGTTAAATGTTTCGGATTTTTCCAATTGTTTAGAAGTACTGTCTAATTTCTCATTTTCTACCCCCATCCCCCAAATACAAACTCAATCAAAAACGATAAATCACCCTCAATCGTATTTTTTTTATTTATATACGTATAACTCAAGGGGTCCAAGGGGGGGGGGGGGGGTCCACACTGACTTTGCGACCCCTCCCCTAAACCGGTTCTTAATAAAATAGGTATACATGTGGCCAATCTATAAATCTAAATCAAAGTAGTTTTTTGGTTCCAGACTTCCAGTCCGTAGTTTGTAATCGTTGTGTAGCTGTGGGGGTATATTCAACAAATTATTACAATTATATGTACATATTATTAATAATATGACTAGTGATGAGTACTTACCTATAGTGAGCTAAGATATTTTGGAGTACTGTGCCACTGTCAGTTAAGTATTCATCAATGACACTAAACATACTATTATAATATTATGATGGTTTGAAAACCTTACAATAATATAATGCACCAAAGCAACGATTCGTGTCATTACAGGCTCATATTATTCATCCTCAAGACCTCAGATATAATCTATTCCTATTTCCTATATCTACTGCATGGGAATGTGTTTTTTATTTATTCTAAAAAACAGTTCGTTCTTGAAATGTATAATAATATGTTGTTACTCGTCGTTTTTTCCATTTGTTTATCGACGCTTCTGCTGCACCTATATATTATAATTGTAACGAATTAACGAGCTGAACGATAAATATTTGAATAATTTAATAGGTAGTATATAATATACCTACTACCGTTCTTAAAACAGTATTTGGTTGTTCACGATTTATTCGAATGGACGTCAGTGATACGTGTAAGGTGTTTGTATAACTACCTATATAATAATAATAATAATAATAATAATCGAGTATATAATAATATTATAATGACACTTGTGGGTGTTGCGTACGACGGCGACGGCGTATATTATAACACCAAAGTGTTTTGGAATTCCGGACGAATGGTGCACGCGCGCGAGCGCATTATAGGTACTGAATTAATTTAAATGAATATTAAATAAACCATTCGGTTGTTATAATAAAGAATAATAATAAAAAAAAATATAAATATTGAAAAAAAATAAGCGTCCAGTAACGACGACTGTGGCACACGAAGGCATATTAAAAAATGAAAAAAAAGCGATAAACTACTGAACAAACAGTTATTATAATAATAATAATAAAAAAATGGATAATAACAATATATATAAATAATGCACGCAACTTATAAAAATACAATTACCTGCGGTTTTGATTTGTCGACCGGTGCCGCGCTGCAGTGATTTATTTGTGTTGACCGGCGTTTTATATACATATTATATAGGTACCTACCTATGTACCGTATATACCTATATAATGTGTATTATACGACTACCATTGGGAGGTCTCCGCCCGAGACGGTCCGTGGCGATATAATTTTCAATTCTCGGCTTGTTCCATTGTCAAACTTAACAGCACGACCGGCCATTATCGCGTTGATTTATGCGATAATTGTCCGTTTAGTTTTTCCGGGGTGTGCCTAATAATCGCTTTTAACGCCAATTCACATAATACGCGCGTACACTACGCCGCCGCCGCGAACTCTCCGACAACAACAAAAAAAAAATTGGTAATAATTATAATTATAATAATCGCATAGTGGCTGCGGTGTTATTATTATGGTCGTATAAAAAACGCGCGACGGCGTGGCAAAAGCATATCAATAATAATATTTAATATCGGTCTTGTCAAAAGAAAACATCGAAAACACCTATTGTTTTTTAAATGCGTATTAATATACCTATATAGTGAAACTGCGACCACTGTACTGCAGGTTATAGTTGGAGTCCACGCGCGTAATAATATACCGGGTGATCCATTTAACGTAAGACAAAATAATTATTTCAGAACTTTTGACGTTTTTGAAATTTTTGTTTTTTGTATAGCATTGCTTTAAGTTGTTAAAAAACATGATTATTGCTGTACGCCAGGACCACACAGGATAAGTGAACGTCCATTATATTGTTATTTTATTATCAATTCATCCAACTTTTTCCATATTATAATACACATTCTTATATAATGGTGACACACGAATGGAATGCACATTATTTTTTACTCGAGGTAATCTTGTGAGTTGTGAGCTTTCAGTGTCATCGACCATATTATATTATTGTACCAACAGTACAATAATATGACCTGTGCAGATTAAAGTGTATTCACCTAGGTAGGTATGTGTTCTTAAGCGTCTTGTTTAATACTTTCGAGAAATATTTCAAATACCTATTTACTTCAATTGAAGAGCATTTAAATATTTATAAATATTGTCAAACTGAGAAACAGACAATTATAAACAAAAAAGCTTTAGATATGTATTATGCGCATTAATGAAGGAATATTGGACAAGTCATGTACATTTTTATTATAACATGAATGCATTTTTCTTAATAATATGTTAAGTATATTGTTTATAATTTCTTAATTTATGTTTATTTGATTAATTGTAAAATTATTTTTTGTTAAAAAGGTTTAAACCAGAGCTTGCAAACGTTATATTGATTATTAGGTAGGTATAACGTTATATTTGACAAAAAAACGAAAAACAAAAATAATTGAATACCGCAAAACAAAACATAACGATTAATAATAAAATATATTATATATCATTAACAAAACATAACGCAAAACGTAATTTATAGAATATCATTAAACAAAAAATATTGCAAAACGTAATTTATAGAATTTCATTGAACGAAAAAAAACGTCAAAACGAAATAATTTAAAATCCATTTATTTAAAAGGTATATTGGCTTCGTAGAAATATTTATTTCATGCATACGGACATTATAATTGATTAAATTCAAAATTGTATTCGGTATCCGAGCCATTACCTAACCGCATTAGTTATTATTAATACATTTAGTAGGTATTAACACTATTCTAAACAACGATAAACATAAAGCTAGGATAGCGTTTTAATTCTAAATAACGATAAACTCGAAAATTGTAGAATGTTTTAATTGTAAATAACATAAAACGGAATTTTTTTCAAATGCAAGTTTTGATTTAAAGAATTAAACAATTTTAATCGCTAACTATTCAAAAACAGATATAATATATTAAATTTTTAATACAATTTATTCTGATACAATTGTCCCTGTATAGGGTTTTTTTTTAAATGTATATATACTCAACAACTTGAGAATGTTAAAGGTCAATGCTCATAATATATCAACTCTACTGATCAAAAATGTAATCAAACAAAAAAGTTTGAATGTTGTTTGTAATAAATAATTTCTTGAAAATTGTAACAATCGTACTTCGCAATCTCCCCAAATGAGTAATAATATATTCAAAAAAGGGGGCCGGGAGGACTTAATTACGATATTATAAAGTTATCCAGGGATGGATTTGTGTTCCTATCATAGGATAAGTTTTTCCACAAATGTTTAAGCTAATGTCCTCAGGGTCCGGGCTTAAGACCAATGAAAAAAAAAACATTTGGACATTTGCTAGTTTACAACACTAAAATAATAAAAATATTTTAATTCATACTTATATAACTGCGTGATATTAGAAGGTGACTGTTAATAACAGCTGTCTTTCTTTGAGTTCACTAGTGTTTATGGTGATTGATGGTGTTGTTCATGATTTCCACGCGCCATTTCATTAATATTTAATAATTTGGACGGAGCTGAAGAGTGTGTAGGTATAACATTTTTTTTTGCTCAACTCTATTTCTATAATGTGTGTATGGTGTATATTTAGTGTTTAATTTATACATCAGGAGTATTAAATGTTAGGACGTTATTTAAATAATGTCGAGAGCACGAGTATACGGTTTAGATTAATTTTGCACTCTCGGGAAACATTTTTCGCTTGTACGAATTTATTGTTTTGTAATATCATTATAAATTATATTCTTTATTTATTTTTTTCAAAGTTATGTGGTTGCAGTGCTCTCTGTTTTCGTCAGTCGTCACTGCACTATTCTGCTGTATGCTTACATTGGTTTTTTTTTGGTTGATAAATTATAGTATCCATCGGGAATTCGGTGGTTATTACATTTTAGTCTGAGAAACTATTAATGATCGGTGACGCTGGCGATATTTTAAACTGAAGCATACAGGCATTAGGCGCGCACACTAATATATTATGCTGGGTCATTCTTGTAAAGTAGGTATAGGTACCCAATTGAGATTTGAGTTAAAGTATCCAAATACTTTTTAAGTACCTACTCAAATACGTATTTTAAATACTTTCTTAAAGTATCTGTATTTAGAATCAAGTACTAATTTTCAAATACTTATTCTTTTTAGTTTATACTGCAGTATCCATTTTAAAATAACATAAAATATGCTGTGAATTTATAATAGTATAATAGAAAACAGATGGGTGTTATATATAGTTACACCTGGTGTAAAAAAATCCATATAAAATTTCGATTTGTTGATTAATAAGGTAAAAAAAATATTTATAAATAATTTGAAAGAATCTATAAATACTAAGTGTCTGTATCTACTATATGTATTTGAATACTCTTAAAAAGTATCTTTTATAATAGACTGTGTAATAATAGATAGGGCGTACTTTATGCCACGCGTAATAGTGCCCAATAATATTATGATCTTGAAAGATCTGTTTCATTAAAGAGCTCAGTATAAATTCAAAGTTTAATAATCGAACAGTGGCCTCGGAGTCCGGAGATAAAGATGCATGCCGTTATACGTAGACGAGTGTTCAAACCCCTTATTCCTTAATAATATGCTAGTTGATGTAGGTTTGTGTTAGTAGCACTTCTCCAAGCAAATATCACATGTATGATATAATATTATGTGATTGGTAATAGTATATAGCGGCTCTAAAAGTGCTTTAGGTATAAACCATTTTAATTTGAGTTAAGATTAATATTACAACGATGGTCAACTTTTTTTTTTTCGGTGGGCCAAAATTGTAAAATGTTGCATTCTCTCAGGCCATAAATGATAGCAAAAAAAAAAAAAAAATAAAATTTAAATATCGTAAAAATGTATCTTTCGTTTGTAAAATACTATTTTTTTTTTTTTTTTGATATATTTCAATTTTTTTAATCTCTCACAGTTTTCTCACTTTAGTAACTATATATAAGACCATTTCAAGGTCGACTGTATTAAACCTTTTGCAAAATCTAGAAAAAAAATATAATATATCGTTGCACATTTGTGGAGTGTGTACATATTTTTTGGCAGACAAAGTACTCTGTCTGCTTGGAAACACATTGTGAAGTTGCGCGTATACGTAACTTTTGTATGCCGAGGGAGGGGATCTGATCTGTAGGAATAACCAAACCTATCACTTAGGTTTTTATAATGCCCTCGAAAATAAAAAATAAAAGCCATGGGGAGATCAGACCCCCCCCCCCTCAATTCATATTTATATCTCCTATTTATACGCCACTCTGGTTACCAATAATAGGTACATTATAGAACATAAAGCTGCTGGATGCATTCTCAGGATATAGAGAATAAAAAAAAATAACAAAAATGGGATCAGATCTCCGGACAGCCATGCGATATTAAAATATGTCGAGGGTATTTGACGTCAGGTAATCGACGTGTAAATTATATAGCAAAAGGGCTGGCGAATGCGTGATGTTGAGGAGTGAATTTTATAATTATTTTTATATAATATATATATAACTAAACTGGAATAATATAATACACCGGGTGACCTATTTAATAACGCAATAGACACCCATCATTATTTCAAGTACCTACCTAGTAAAAACAAAACATTTATTTTTTGAAAAACTTGTAACCAATAAACTGGTTGTCAAAAATTTGATTTTGAAACACTCCGATTAATATTCAGCTTAGTATTGAATGCTTCAGAATATGAAATTAAAAAATGTATGTTGTCATTCAAACAGGAGACTTTAACAATTATAGTGATTATAAAGAGTAAAAAATATAATTTTGTTTTCAACATTGTTGCAACGACTTCAAATTATGTAAAAGATTTATTAACAAAAGCACCCCCAATATAGAATACGATTACATCATAGGTAGGATTATTATAGTGTACAATAAGAACATAAAGCTTTCGGATACATTTCCAGTATATAAAAGGAAGAAAAATTATTATTAACAAAAACGCGCGTGATCAGTTTTCCGAATAGCCAGACAATATTATATTGTAGGTACCTATTATGTTGGGGGGGGGGGGGGTGAATGATGTCCGATAATCGACGTGTATACCTATATAATATTATTATATACAAGGTAAAAGATATAAGCTGAGTGGGACATAAGCTGTGGCGTGCATTCTATGGCGTATACATATTACCTATAGTATAATATATACCAATATTTAGAAACCGTGTACTCGCGCGAGGTATATTATAACGGCGCGTGTGTACCGCGAAGGTGATTGGCGGTGGGTGAGTAGTGGTGGGTAGGTTTGAGGGTATCATAATAATAATAATATTGTTATAACATTATACGGACGGCGAGTTGCACGCTGCGGCGGCACGCGCGGCCCCCGTCGTCTGGGCCACCGCGGATTACGCTCGCCCCGAAGGATGCTATGCAGCTCTTGCACGTGCCGGACAGACGAACTCTCCACGTTCAGGTGTACATATATAATATTATATGATACGATATAACGTTCAACAATGGATCGCATTTATGTTTTGTACCTACTATATGCTGGTAACCCGAAAATGGTCGCGTGCGCGTTAAGAGCTGTTTTTGGTCATATATATATACCAGTGGTTTGGTATGCCTATGTATGACATTGTATTCACCGTATATAGTAGGTGTATCGTAATAAAAATATATTATATACTCTGATGATGATAATTGGTACGTATCGGTGTATAATAGTTATAATAATTATAATAATAATAACAACAATAACAATAACGACGTCCTGCAGGGGCACCCCAGTAAGTTCAGCGGGTGCAAGGAACAAAGTATACAGTTTAGTACCTGGTACTCCTCACAAGTCTTAGTCGTTTTTAAAAATTTAAAAATATGTTTTTGGCAAAAATTAATTCAACTTTAAGTATTACATTAAATAGTTAAATAAATTACATGTACACCAATATAAATATTTCATAATAAAATATATTATACTAAGTAATAACTGGGCTGAATGCAGACAGTTTTCGCTCGGTAAGAGAGTTAGCAAATTTAATACTAGTACTTTCTATTAGAACCATTTAAAAATATAAAAGATACATTAGCATGAGCATTTTGTTATAAACATTTGAAGTTCAAATTTTAACAAAATTAGTCATAAATCATAATAACTTAAATTTAAAAATTATTTTGTATTTAAAAATATAAAGAGTTCAGAAATCTAAAAAACAAGTAGGTATATATTATATTTTTATTGACATTTTAAATTTAAATTTGGACGAATAATATATCGATATTCAGACAAAGAATAAGAATTTTAGTTATTTTGTTGTAATTTTAAAAATATTTTTGTGGATATTTTTTTTCAAACTTTTATGTATTTTTAAAAAAATTGGTTTTCTGATATAACTTCCATTGTAAAATAGAGCAACATTATTTTCAAACACTTTCTAATTAAGTGCCTTAAACACATTTTAAAGAAAAAAAAATAGAGAAATTGGTAAGTAGTTAAAAGTTAGGATAATAATATTGAGGACAAAGAAAGACAAAATATAGTGTTTTACTTCATTCAAGTTTTTAAATATTACTCATTTATGCCTATTGTAAATATACAACAATAATATTGTAACACCACATCGTTGTCGTCTTCAAGAGAATGTATTATCATATTATAATAGTATAATACAATATACAATACGCTTATATTATGATGTGTAATATATTATAATAATGTGCACACGATAATAGTACAATAATATGATAAACTTCTGGTGGTGAGGGGTTGCGCGGCGTGTTTTCGCTCGACGGATTATATTATCAATATTATTAATGCGTAAATAATATGCATATATTATTATACATTTAATTGTACGATACTGAAGCACCGCGAGTGAGAGAGAGAGAGAGAGAGAGAGAGTGTTTGAAAATGAACGGAATGAACTCTTCGGCTATATATTATATAGCATAATATAACGGTGACGGCCGCGGCGTCGGTGGTGGTGAAAAACAACATCAAATGGGTCCGCGCGTGGGGCGGCCGATGCGCTATATGTGTAGGGTGTCTCGGCCCGCGGAACGGTAATTGATTTTGTTATACAGCTCTTGCACGCGACCGCACGCGCGCGGGTTTTATCATCATTATATGGCCCCGGGGGACGTTTGTGTAATTCGAAACTGTATATACGCGCTCCGCACCGCCCCCGCCGACGCCACCGCCCCGCAGGCGAAAACTACGCGTTGACTCTTTACTTTTAAGGTTTTACGGGAAAAATTGAAAACAAAAAAAAAATAAATATATATAACGAAACGAAACAAAACAAAAACCGTCACCGTCGTCGTGGTTGTCGTTATTAAAAGCCACCCCCACGCCGAGGACAACCTCCACTGCACCCTGTCGCACACGACACCCCGCGTCGTAGATGTACGTAATATTATGTACTCAGCTCATTCGTCGCCGTTATATTATTATTATTATTATCATTATTACGCGATGTGGTCGTGCAGGAGGGGTGGTGCAGCATGTGATGCGTTTCCTACAACGCCAATAGCCGCCGCCGCCGCACGTATATAATTTCCTGCATAATATAATTTTGTGTTCCGGTATAAACATCATCATGACGAATATATTGTACAATATTATAATAATATATACGCATTTAAATGATATTATAAACAACGAGGAAATAATCTACCGCCCCGCTGCTACATATTATATAACATTATTATTGCCGTTGTTGTTGTATTTTATTATGCACCGCATATATTATTATACGACACTCCCGGACATTTTTTTTCTCTTAAAAAATGTGTTTTCGACCAGGCTATATTTGCAAGATGCAGTACAATACAAAAAAAACTAATCATCGTATTATCCTACATCCTGCATCACATTATAATACGGCATTACCCGCATTGTTGTTGCATTTTTAATATTATACCTATCGATAATTTTACATAGATAATAAATATAAATTTAGTGACTCTTGCAGTAGCTACACATAAACTGACACCAATTGTCCAGAATGGAACGTTATACGCCCTATTTATATTTAAAGGCAAGAATATTATCTATATGGCACCTCGAGAAGTATTTTCGATATTTGAATATAAAAGCAATAGTTCTGAGCATTATACGATTTTATTTTGTTTCATATATTGGTTAGTAATTATTAATCTGACAAAAAAAAAACTTTTCAAAGTTCCCTGGGATCTAGATAATATAATTGCCTTTAAATTTGACACCACCCAGCTGCAGATTATATAATATAATATAAATATTTTTATTATAAATCGAAACTGTCCCGAATTTAATAATATTAATTGTCTTAAAGTATTATATTAGAGCTCTAAAGCTCTATTATCTGGTTCATATTAGAATATGGGTCAGTAATTTGAAATATTAAACAAAATAACCTAATTGACAAATTCAACAAAATCTAAAGACGATTTTTTTGAATGATTGCGTGCAAATTAGGTCGAGTGGACGTCCCTTAGATATCTTAGCTGTAGAGTTTGGATTAGAATGATATATAACCATATAGCTTTTGTTCAAAAATTAATAAGTGGCAAAATATATCCTTCCCAGAATTCTTAAAGAAGGTAAACTTTAAAATTTCAACTTTCGATTCAAGAAATAATAGCCCTTTCTATAGTAGCACCACAATGCTTGACAAATATAATTAAACATAGTTCGGATATAGTACCACCATTTTGATGCTTGTAACAACGAAGGTTGATTTTTCTTTGGTTTTTCTTTTGATTCACAACTCAAATTAAAAAATCGGGTATGTGGATGTCGCTCTGCTGTAGGTTACAAGTAATTGTAATGGATGGTGTTGAATTTGAAATCAATGATATAATATCATTGTAAGCAAAAAACGATTCAAAACTTAATTTTTATGTATATCTAATTCAAAATAATTTTTATGATTTAGACGAATTTTGTCCAAATTCTTACTTCTTTTTATTTAAATTTTCAGTAACAAAAAATAATGATCAGCCTATTGTATTAAATTTATACATTTTTGACCCGAATGAAAAAAATGTTGTGAACAAAAAAACTAATAAAATTCGTAAATATCATATGCTTATGAAAAAATGAGCATAAAAAATAAATAGCTCAACATAAGTCAAAATATTTTGAAAATTTAATGCTGTAAATTTCGTTATTTTTTTGTTTTTCACCAGAAACCAAAATAAATTTTGTCAAAAACCGATTTTGCGTTAAAATTACCGTTTTTCTTAATTTGTTTTTTTGTCCTGTCACTTTTGAAAACTATTAGGAATTTTTACTTCTCTTATATGTACCGGATAGCTTCAGTTAAACACTAGAAAAGATACCAAAGTTGAAAATCAAACATTATTTTGACTACTTATCGTGTAAAAAACACAAACCATTTTCAAAATCTAAGTAAAAAATACACTTAATTAAGTATATATTATTTTGAGGTGTGTGGGGTGCAAAGTCACCTCAAATCTCTATAGATGACCCAAATTATATTTGTATACTTGGTAAAATAAGAATACCTTCTTGCTATTGTTTGCTAATTATCCACTATTTTTTGGCATACCTTTGGAGTGGGTCGGAAAAATGGGTGGGCTATAATTGAGCTTGGCCTACCAGGTGTAAAATTTAATTTGCTAAATATAGCGAGGTATTACTATAGCAACTCATTTTTAAAACCAACTTGCCATTGATTGCTAATTATTCACTATTTTTTGGCATACTTTTAGAGGTGTTCGGATCAAGGGGGTGGGCCAAGTTCATTATCGCGGACATCAATAAATAGCCTTTTATCATCCGAGAACTTACAAAATATGTACAATATATTCGCGTTGATTTTGTATACGACGCAAATTATAATAACGGTGAGGTGAGAGAGTGTGTATGATATCTTAGCAGTTGGGTAATATTATAACTTATATTATAATAATATATTACGATTTATAATTATATTATATTATTAGAACACACGCCGATGTTACGGTCATATGAATTATACAATATTATAATGTTAGATGCTATAAAGTGTCTACTCGTATAATATTATAATATATAATGCGTTTGAATATTATACACCTATAATACCCAATAGAAATTATAGGGAAATCGCACAAACTCACTTTATACTTAGAGTGCTCGAAATTATATGCGTCACACCTCAAGTACCTATGTATTATATTATACAGTTATAGGTCTTCGCCATCAACGTGTTGTCTTTAAAATAGTAAAAATATATAATACCTGGTCTATACGTAATCACAATCTGCCCTATAACATTATAATACTATAAACTATTAACTTTACTATTATAATAGTCTATGGGCACTATACTTATAAATTATAATTCGTTTAGTGCGCGTGTGAAGATTTCGTTACACATTTAGCGTGTACTGCTGTTAAAACAACACACCGGCAATTACCATTCGAGCTGTCTTGTTCGAAAACGTTGAAAATATTAATAGAATTTTTCAATAACGCTGTTTAGGCACTGCAAAATGCATAAAGCTATTACAGTCTAAAATTATTTCCAATCGGCCGAAATTCTAACACAAATATACATGAATAATATCATAGACATTGGCACACACACATACACACACACACACACACACACACACACCAATTCACCAGACAATTGAATGTCAAACTCATAAAACTCGCACACGACTATTCGTTCATGCGGTTTTGTTGAAATGTGAACAGGTTGAAACGTCTTGTGCCACGTGTAGGTACAAGAACAAGATAATTTAAAAAAACATAGAACTGGAACTTGCATTGTCAAATATACCTTTTTTAAATAATCCAACAAACTACATAACGATATGATATAATATATTGTCACCAAAAATCACATTCTGACCGTCAAATGACCAAAATACACCGAAGCACAAAAAACATTTTTTACCGAAATGTTTTCTCACTAAAACACCTCAATGATTGTATAAAATATGATAAAATATGATAACACTATTAAAAATAAGAATTAAATGTATTTAAAAAAAGTGGTGATTTTAACGATTTTTATAATCTACACTATACAAGTTAATAATATAATGGTAGTTGTAAGCAATCTCAAATATCTATTCAAATAAGCACTAAAATTATTTGCGGACCACAAAACTTTTATATTATTTAGGTAGGTATATACGTAATGTGAATGTGAATCAAATGTATGGGTAGACAAAGTTTGGCAGGCTCATGAAAATAATTAAGTTAAGTCGAGTGAACATAATATAGTTAAATTAGAAATTGATAGTTAACAAAGTATAAATTTAACTCAGAAAGTTTAAAGTTAATATGGAAAAGAATATTAACTTAAATCAGTTTAAAAAATATGATAATCTACTTTTTTATTTAGTACCTACGTGGATCACATACAAAATATTTCGTGCCTATTTATAAATAGATGCAGGGTCATTGTAATTTATCAAGAAACATATTAACAGAAGTTATAATATTATTGCTTAGATCTTATAGCATTATATTATTTTGATTTAAAACCGTCTACATAGTACCTATATAATTATTAATTAATTAATGATACTATATAGTCCATTATGAAACCAAACACTTCAAAAACATTTTAAACGTCAACTTGATGGATTCTTTTTCAAATCTGAAAAATCTAGGTTATTATAACCAAAGTGAAGTTGATTAGAAATTTAACTAACTATAGATAATGTAAAAAAATTAAAATTAAATTAAGCTTTTTAACAGGGTAATTTAAACTTCTTAACTTGCGTAACTTTTTATAATTATAGTCAATGCCCTCTGCACCCTATCGTAGGAGCAAGCGCGGGTACACGCGATTACCTACGTGTATAATAATAATATAATTTTACAAAAATATATTATTATTTACTAATTAGATAGGTAGGTACATAGCTGTTGGTACTTAAAAAGCCGTTCTAAAGCGTATGTGTTTTTATTTGTAAAACACAATAAACACGTGTATACCTACGCCGCCGAGCAGAAGTTAATGCGTCCGGCCGAGGTGCTGCATTAATAATCTTCTTGAAACGTTGTAATAATAGGCATAATATATCGCTACAAATACCTACATAGGTATATAAGGTAGGTGGATACTCGAACACGCGTGCGCCTATACGGAACGACGAGATTATCAAATAGTATAATAATATAATATAATATAATATATTATAATACATATTATATAAACACTTTGAGAAGGATAATATGTATAGAGAGAAATAAAACGGTGTGTGGGGGGGGGGACACTGCAGCGAGTGCGCGGAGCCGAAATAGACGACCCGCGGCAATACGAACCCGGTCATTAAAATAAATCAACAATGATCACTATTATAATTATACGCCTGTACAACGTTTTATCACATTATTTAAATGTAATAAAATACCGTCGTGTCTGTCATAAGTGTGGGCACAATAAAATTTAATAGATTAACAAGTTAAGGAAAAACTAGTTCTCCTCCGGGGGTTTATTAAATATAGCAACACGCGGTTGTTCGTCGTCGTCGTCGTTGTCGTGTTTAATACGCGTTTATTTTTTATTTATTTATTATTATTATTATTATTACTATTTTTTTTTCGTTAATCCTCTCCTCGTATATCGCAGCCGCTATCGGTGGTAGCCACACACACACACACACACATAATATGCCTCGATCGGTGCTCCAACGCGTTATCGTGCTCGTATATATACCTAAACCTGATAATAATGTTATAGGAACCTACATATTTTTTTATGAGATACGATAGTACATTATCATCACGCTGCTGCAGAGGCGGCGATATAGATCACCGAAATAATATATTATATTAATGGTAATAATAATAATTGTTGTTGTTTCAACGATCGGCATGTTGGATAAAAATATATAATGATATGCGTGCGCGCGTGCGTAATAGAAGTATGGATTGTTATGATAGAGAAGTGAAAAAATTGCAAACTCATCGAACAGCTAAATT
This sequence comes from Acyrthosiphon pisum, assembly GCF_005508785.2. NCBI lineage: Eukaryota > Metazoa > Arthropoda > Insecta > Hemiptera > Aphididae > Acyrthosiphon > Acyrthosiphon pisum. The sequence continues at coordinate 60,194,969 of NC_042493.1, forward strand.
AAGTACATTATATTTTAAACGTAGGCAGGTGCAGCAGCAAATATAGGTGCGTGTAATAGCCTTATAAGTTATAGGTATAATAATAGTATACCGGATGTAACTGCTGCAGTGCTGCGGAAAGACTGCAGCAAGTGACAAATGAAAAATGAAAAATAGATAATGATCCCCAGAAAGAATATTTTGAAAAAGCTTTAAGAGTAGAATTAATTTACTATTCGTGAATTACTGACATTTTAACAAATAGTAAAAAATAACTAAATTAACGTTTTTACTAACAACGTTTTTCTAAGGATTAGATTTACAAATTAGCTATTTTGAATTTTTCCAAAAAAGAAATAAAAAAAAATTTCAAATTGTAAACTTTCAGCATTAACAATTTCAAAAATAAAAATCAATATTTTAAACTGTAGGTTCAGGGTACTATTGTAGCGCGAAAGTAATTGTATGTAAAAAAACAAAACTTTAAAAATTTTGATTGGAATAAAAGTTATTTCATTTGTCATGTAAAGTTACACCTTGTTCAATAGGCTAACCCTGCAACGCCTGCACGAAAGGATAACGATTTCGATTCATCTATACACGCGTCCATCAAGATTAGTGTCGATATATGATCATCTGACATCATATACGCAGGATTGTTCGACGTTTTTTTATAACAATAATATTAATAACATTATATTATTAGATATATTTTTTTTTACTATTCATTTTCGTGGATAATATACAATATTATATAACTGGTTTTCAGGAACTCAAAGATCGCTCGGACGAGATAGCGCTAAACAAATTATGTGGGCAACGCGCGCATGGCATCTTAAATAAACTATATTTTCGTTTTTATTTCCCCTTTCGTACATACCTAATAATAATAATAATAATAATATCACTACATTATAGCGCGACCGCGATGGCCGGGCCAGCATATTGTAATATCGTACGCGCGTATAATATTATAGGTATACATTATTACATGACGACGACGACGATGACGACGATACAAACGTTTATATAGGTATATATATATATATATATATAATATTTTAATATTTATAATAATGTACACATAAACAGCTAGCGCGTCCAAAGAGCGGTCCTGTAATAAACCATGCCTTTATATTATAACGTTATGTACCTATATGACCTGACAGTGTCGTGTGAGCGAGAACGTACGATGTATACATTATTATTATATGGTTATGAAAATATTGGTAAAATATGCATTTGGTCTGTTAAAAATATGCGACTAAAAAATTTGATAAAAAACATAATATGCATTTTGGTACACGTCGCTTGGTCACAAATATAATACTAATGAATAGTGTTTTTCCGACGGTCTTTAAGACTTCTATACAATTTTTCGAGATACAGTCGAAGTGTTGCACTAGTACTTTGTATTTTTGGTAATTTAAACCTCAAAAGTCAAAATGAATTGAAAACAACGAGCAAAGTCGCAAAGACAATATTATACGACGACAACGACTATCTTAACACATTCTAATAATTTAACTTTAGCTATAGTGACAATAATGTAGTTGTAGAATAATATTAAATATTAAATCCAAAATCTACTGTTGCAGTTGTACGAGTATACGAAGGATAAAATATAAATTAAATCACTATTGGCCCTACTGTAAAGTAAATCAAATAAGTATCTACATGGTTACATGCTTATTTTTGGATACCTAGTTAATGATGTTCTGTTTTCTTCTCTCCCCAACCACCACTGCTAAAATACACCATAAAACATGTGTACATTGTACGTGCTTATGGTTGAAAATTTCAAGAATATGCATTTTATCCAAAATATGCAAAATAAAATATATACACCAAATCCGTGGAAATTATAAACAAAATCAGAATAGGTGATCAGAATTGTATAAAAACATTTCAATGATGCATATAAATCCTAGCCCTACATAATGTTATTATCACGATATAAAGCGACAGAGAAAAAGAAAAAAAATTGGAAAATAATCCTGCGACAAAAAATTCCGAAAAATTCCTCGTGGGACTTCACGCCAAAACATCACCAGCCTCAAAAACGACTTATAAGTTGTACAATTAACATGTGTGTAACAATCCTGCTGCAGCAGTACCTATCTACTGGCTACTTCACATGGGTAATGAAAACAAATTGAATCAACTAAATTTCACCAGGGCCGTATTTAAGGGGGGGGGGATAACGGTGACATTTTCCCCTGGCAGCCAATTTTTGATACATTTGGGGGGGCGTTCTTGACGACACCGGTGTAGTTTGAAATATTTAGTAATGAAATTTTTTTTGGTAAGAATTTGTTTGAGTACCTGAATACGTGGACTTTCTGCATTGCACGACTATGATAAGGCCATATGGCATAATTTTGTCAATCAATGATAACTATTTATTTTTGTAATTTTTTTAATTATTTTAGTTATTTTTTATTTTGATAGTAATCAAAATAATTTATCATCATTATCTGTGTTTTTAACAATATTTTCATAAATAACTGAACAATTAAAAAACAAATTAATTTTTTTTTTTAGTGGGGTGCGTACAAATACGTCGACCCAGGGCGCAAAACGTGTAAACATAGCCCTGATTTTCACGGTGGTAAATTGATAACAAATTGAGGCCGTTTGTTTACATTTGTGAATATAATATACTAATATTATTATAATAATATTTTATATGTAATATTGATAGGCGATACTCTATATTATGTAGGCATAAATCATTTTATCACCATTCACCACGACTGATACGTTTTGTGCTTATGTCATATACATGTTTTTATCATATATGCTACTTCAGTGCATCATCGGTATAATTATATATTGTATAATATAGGTACTATTATAGTCCGACGCACACATATTTTCTGTGTCATTTGCAGCTATACCAGGCCATCCATTATCCATTTAACGTACAACGCACTAATTGTTAAAACAAATTACCAACGTTTTGAAAATATTTTTTTTTACATATATTTATTGAGTCGTTAAAAACCACATTTTTCTAAAAAAGTATATTCTTACTTTTTTTTTGTATCGTTATCATTTTTTATTTCCTTAAACTTTTTTTTAAATGACAACTTGAATTTTTAATTTATTTCTTATTCTCAAACAGCATTTTTTTTTTGGAGTACTCCGATGTATAAAAATAGTGTTGTGAATTTATGAGTTGGAGCTTATAACTATTATTTAGTACATATTTAAAATGTTAAGGTTCTAAAGAGTGGAATGCGGAGTGATCTTTAAATACTTATAAGTTATAACCAATAAACTATACTTGCCCGAAATTTGATTTTTCTCGATCAAAGTACTCCGAATAAAGTTCTGGATCGGAATACGCATAATAAAATGTACCAATGTTTTCCTTCAAAAGAGTAAAAACTTATATTGATAAAAATATTATTTTTTCTCAAAATTGTTGTTTTGTAACGACTACAAGTATGTAAAAGACATATTTTCCAAAACGTTAGCGTTTTCTGAAATAATAAGTTCCTTTCTTACGTTAAATGGATCACTGCGCATTTACATAGGTACTTAAGCGTATATTGTTATCACACAGTCGGTCGACATTAACAATCATAAAGATTAGTTTACTTATAACTATGTGTTATAGTACCTAATATCTTATATCAATACGCCAACAATATAATAATACCGATGAAGTGGTATTTGGATGTGGATTTTTTTATATTATTGTTATTATTACTTGTACCAATTTATTGCTGTAATGTTTCGACATCTATGGTGAATGGTTATTGCTTATTGGCTATGGTTAGCTTATAATAGTGTAATATGCTAAATTATTTAAAGTAAACCTTTGTATTCTGGTACTATTGACAATATGTTAAACTTGTAGCTTATCTAGCTACTTTTTGGACTGCTAAAAAACATGAAAAATGCTTATAGATCCGGACCCTAATTATAATATTTGCACTGATAAAATTGCATGATCTGTAATAATTTATGCATGTACCTACCGTAGACCGTAGTTGAGTGTCATTATTATTATTATTATTTTGTTTATTTTAGAATTTTTTTATTTATTTTACCTAAAAATGTATTAATTCTACCGCAATGTGTTAATATATTGATTAAAATCGAACTTAATCATTATAATAAAAAATTACTATTACAAAAATTATCACTTTATAGTGTTTATATACCTAGTCAGCAGTACGGAAATTAGTGGTCAAATAATATGAAGTTTTAAACAAGTGAGTTGATAAAAATATAATAATATATTTATATAATAAATATATAAACAAGTAGGTACTCTACATCATCTGTTCCTTTATCTTAGAAAGCAAATATTTTTAGGTGTAAGGCCATGGGTATATAATATATATAGGTATATAAATCATGATTTTATGATATATTTTTAATTGAATTAGACATTTTTAAATTGTATTCGTGAAAACTGTAATTTTTCAGACAAAAAAGCATTGTTTTGAAAAAAAAATATATGTGGATAGTGAATGTTAAATAAAAAAAAAATAGTGGAATTTATGTGGTATCCTCTCCATTTGTATCACTATTATATACAGGTATTTTAGATATATTTTTAAACATTAAGCGGTATCGATATTAAGCACGTCGTTCGACCTTCGATGTATTAATTGCTACTATTGGGTTACACATCCAACTTTATCTATATACAGTGAAAAAGTAATAATTTTAAAATAAATATTTGAAAATAATTATTAATTAATAGAAATAAAAATATTGGGTTTCTTTATACATCATGGAGATACAGTTATACCTATACACTATATCTCTATAGTTTAAAGTATGCCCTGTGTATATTATATATAGTAAATATTATATAGCTAATCCTGATGCAGTATTATGTGGCATTATATACAGCGTGCAGGCGCCGTCGTGTCTGCAGACCGTTTGTAATATGTTTACCTATTTACTTTTCCATAGTTACCGATTACCCACTCTTATAATATGTATTACACTGTGTGCACACACACAAAAGCGCGTAACTGTAATCGTTTTATATTTTCAAAATGTAATTATTATATTTTATTATATTGTTTACCGGAAATTAACGAAAATGAAATGTTACACTAACAGACATGTACCTATTATATTGATAAATATCATTAATAGGTATAGCTTCATAATACACAATTCTGCGGATTTATACTTAAACATAAGTTAGAAATTGCTGTGATTAAATCACGTCTTCTTAAGTAATTTGAAGATGATGACTAAACACATTTTATTATAAGTAGTTTAGTTATACGTTATTTAATTTTTTTTGTAAAATGGCTATATAATTACTTAAATTGCTTAATACATTTTAACAATCAATTGATAATAAGATATGTAAATATTTCATACTATAAGTATGATGAGACTGTCAATAACATATTTTTAATAGCTATTTGGAAAAAAAATGTACATTTAATAAGTTATAATTTTGAAAACACACCTGTATATACACTGTCTACACTAATAAACACTGTCTTAACTCAAAAGTAATGTAACATTACACACGATTATTACCAAATAAAAAAAAAAGTAATTTAAGAATAATTTTAATATTGGAATTAAAAAAATAAAAAATTTAAATGAAACTTTGCTAACGCCCAACACTGTACATAAAATACATTTATGATAAGATTTCCAATTCATAATCGATATGTAGATGCCTAGATAATACCGTGGTACCTATAATAGTATAATTTCCGTATATCTATTGGTAAACAACTACCCATATTGCACACAGGCCCAGAGAAATCGTTTTCACAACGGCGAATACTTAGTATTTAGAAAATCGAATATAGGTTTAACTGTTTAAGTACCTATAGTTTTTTTTACAATTTATTATGATTACATATTATTATAATATTATCTCTAACAAGTTTTTACAATGTTTTAATAAGTATGTGAGTAGATATATATAGTTGTAGTTCCTGTAGAAGAATCCTTTTAAACACGCCGAAGACATCGTATTTAGAAATCGAATATATTGATGGGTACTTATACATTCTTTTATAATATTATGATTATATGTTATTATTTTATTATCTCCAACAACTTTGTACAATGTGTTAATAATAAGTGTGTAAGTGGATAATATAGTTGTATAATGTGATTAGGTAAGGTGATTTTTCGATTGTTTTTGTACCTATATATCATGGGTATCATCTATACCTAATGATTGTAGTACAGTTTTCCCAATCAATTTTTTCCAATAAATTTTTTCCAACTTTAACATTTCCCAAATCTGATATTCCCAATCTAATTTCTCCAATTTTAATATTTACCATAGGTATATTATCCCAATATATATTTTTACAAATTTAATATTTCCCAAAAAAAAACCTTATCTTATTTTTGTAAGCCATTTGTGTGTAGTCGTGTCATGTCATTAAGATCAGTGGCGTGTTGAACTCATTTTTGGCAAGGAGCAAAAATGTAAATGAGGTACTTACCCACCCACCACCCTTGATGTTTATAACAGCATTTCCAATTTAGCAAAAAAGTTTAAATTAAAAATTTACAACATGTGCGTACATTTGTATAATCAGATATGCTATTTGTACAATATACCTAGGCACCTTGGTAGCTAGGTATTTTGTGGCAGGGGGACCACCCACCATCCAAACATTTAGAAGGAGCAATTGCTCCAAAATAATACCTTCGGCATGCCACTGATTAAGATAATAGTCTAGACTAGTGGTACGCGTATGTAATCATTTTTATTGCTTGGTTAATCGGATAAATGGTCGGTATCGATTATCGAATGACCTAGTTATTTACCTACCTTGTTTAGTGTCATTTTGACAGTCGTTGTCTCAATGAGTGATTTTTCGTATATTGACTTACGTAGGTATATTAACCTGTAATTTTCGTATTACCGTATTCATTAAAATGATGGCTGAAATTATAAATTCCAATGGAAGAGGAAAGCTTCTGCATATTGACAGATATCTCTATTATAAACATTCGAAAAACCAAGGTCGAATTTATTGGTGTTGTCGTAAAAAAGGTGAGTGCTCTGCTCGGGCTATAACAAGTAATTATGGAAAAAATATAATAGTCCATGAAGACCCTGAAAATTCTATACATGACCACGCACCGAATTTAGAAGAAGTTAATGCCTTAAAAGTTATGACAGGTATAAAAAGAAAAGCTAGTGAACATCCTGAAGCACCCCCAGCACAAATATTGAGAACAGAATTGCAACAGTACCAGCTGGAATTTTAGCAGAACTTCCTGAGCGTCAAAATATAAGAAAGGTCATATCACGACAAAGTGTAAAAAATATGCCGTCAAACCCTCGAAGTATGAACGAATTGTATGATTACCAATTCCGTTTAAAGTTTAAACAAACCATAACAGGAGAACAATTTTTACTATACGATTCATTTGAAGATATTGATTATGAGTTAACATGTGGTAGAATAATAATTTTTGCAACAAAAGACAATTTGAGACTTTTAATGAATAGCCCAACCTGGTTTGTCGATGGAACATTTAAAGTTGTCCCAACAATATTTTTTCAGTTGTTTACCATACTAGGACCCACCACACAGAAAAATAATGGAACTGATCAAGTTATTGGACATCCGTTGGTGTACGCATTACTGGAGTCAAAAGAAGAAGCAGCGTATTCCAAAGTATATGAAGTTATACTTTCAGAGGCACACAAATTTGGAATAAATATTGTAAGACCAAAATTTGTGATGACAGATTTTGAACAATCAATAATAAGTGCCACGAAGAAAATAATTGGAGTTAAAATACATGCTTGTTTATTTCATCTTTGTCAAAGTCTATATCGTCGTATCCAGGCAGAAGGATTACAAAGTCAGTATAATAATCCAGAAAACCGTAGCATAAAGATCGCGGCACAGATGACCGGTGCTTTAGCATTTGTGTCGCTAGAAAAAGTGGTTGAAACGTTTGATGAATTACTAGAAAAAGTACCAGATGACTATATGCCAATTTCAGAATATTTCAAGGTAATTTTTTATAAATTTATACATAACGTTATAATGTAATAAAACAAATGCTTATAATATTTTATTTAATACAATAATTTTTAAATAAATATATAAATACTAAAATAATAAAATAATATAATATTCAAATTTTAAATTTAACTTAAATATTTAGTGTAGATAAATTACATTCGTGGGAGACAAGCTAAAGGTCGGAGAAAAGGAACCGAACCCAGATTCCCTCCAAAATTTTGGAACCAGTACCATATACAGTACTACAACGATTGGCAAGAACTAATAATTTGTCAGAAGGCTGGCATAATCGGTTCCAAGTGGTTGTCGGATGACAACATCCAAGCGTCTATACATTTTTCACTGAACTTGGCAAAGAACAAGCTGACACTGAGTGCATGTTACGACAACTAAATCTGAGACAAAAAATAAGGAAGGGTCGTAATATGGTACGACTAAAAGTAGAGGAACGAATACATAATATTGTTTCAAAGTATGACGAATTTGTTAATAACAATGATATTATTGCATATCTCACGGCCATTGGTCATAATTTAAAATTTTAATACAGTTGTATTTATTTATACTATTTATTTACTATACTTGTACATTTTAAAATAAACAATTTGTTAATAATTTGTAAAATAATTAATAATTTAATAATTTTAACTACTTTTTTTTATAATAAATGCTTATACATTTTAAAATTAACAATAAATAATGTCTTATATTTGGTAAGATCTTATAATGATAGATTTTATATTGTGAAAAATAACTTTTGGGAAAAATGGTATTGAGAAAAATAACTTTTGGGAAAAGCGATATTGAGAAAAAGAACTTTTGGGGAGAAAAAAAATGTGAAAAACAGATTGGAAATAGTGTCTCCTTACCTAACTAATATGTAGGTATTTATAATATTTTGATTTTCGACAGGGTACCTGAAATTCGTTTCCAAATAAACAATTTCTAATAAAAATATAATATCTAATACAATTTTAGTCCAGATGTCTCTTACAACCATTTATATTGTAGGTACATATATTTTATACTACTACGAGTACACTACATTTTATATTTTATTAAAACAAACTACATAGCATGATAATGGCGTTGGAACTGAAAATAAAATAACAAGTCAATGGTTGTGAGAGTATATAAAACCCATTTATGCTTATAAATTGTATTATTTTACAATAAATATAATACTTTCCGGCTTCCATAACTTTCTACAGTATCTAAATAACCATACCGACAATATTTTTAAATTTTTCGTCAACTTAGGTAATTATGTATATTAATTGTAATAACATTTATTATTTTTAGTCATTTAATTTATACTTATACTTGAGTAATTTTGATCTATATACTATGACTATGACGGCTATTCATAGCCAATAATTTTTATTAACTTGTGAAATGAAGATAATAGGTACTTGGGAAACGTACATAGTTACAGTGCTTGAATACGTAGTTGAATTTGTGTATTTTATCAATTTTTTAACTTGTTTACTCATAATAGGTATACCTTATTAATTTTTATATTATTGATCTAATCTGTCCAGTGATGGATCCAAGGGGAGAAGGCCTAAGGGCTCAGCTTCCCTCTCCCCCAAAAACCTATGAGTTCCTACTACTGGATACAACCATTAATTATAAACAGGTACTGTATTTTAACTCAATATATTGTATTAATTGTATTGTTGACATTTTGTCATAGTTATAAAGAGCTTGAAGAGAGTCAAAAATATTTTGAAAATGTTATTACGCGTGGAAAGTTGCCATTTATATTTACAGGTATTATAGTTTTGGAGTTACACGGAAAAAACAAAATCGATTTTGTTGAAAACTCGTTTTGCGTAAAAATCCCCGTTTTTCATTAATTATTGTTTTGTTTTTTTCCAATGGTTTTGAACACTGCTACCACTTTTTAATACAATAGCCTTCGTAACATTTGACTACCACGACACAATAAACAACTCTGATGTAATATTATTCATTTATTTTTATATTCTTAATATTTTTTTGCAAATTTAAGACTTAAGTGCTTATATACATGTTTTAAAGAGAATATTATTACGTTTATGACCTTCCCTTTTTAAAGGTATAAGTATTATGAGCCCTTATAGCTGCTTATTATATTATTATTTATAGGGCCCGGAATTATATGCCCTAAAAACGTACGAAATATGCATATATTCATGGCTCGTTCACTGATTATTATTCAAATATGCGCCCAAATTATGCGAACAAAATGCATTTTAACTAACGATTAAATTAAGAGCAGTGGAAATACGTGTACCTAGTTGTAATAGTTCATGTATTATATTATACGATTTGTATCCATATTTTTTGATATGAAACCAAATCGCGTCTTTTGGCAATGATTTGTTCGTACACCTACATCGAATTTATAGTTTTTCCTCAATGTTGATCTGTCTGGAATAGTCTGGAAAAACGAACAAACAATAGTAAAACAAATGGATATGACACACTTCTGTATTTGTAAAATACAGAAATATGCAGTAGGTACACATAAAAAAAATTACAAAATATGCAAAAATATACATTTACCATTTATATAATTAAATAATAATATATTTAATAAACCATTTACCTATATGCAATGAAAAATTATAATACGCACAGAAAAAAGTAGTATGTATAAAAAAATGACATAATATGCATAATTATGCCAAATAAAACTTTGCATTCTGAATCTATTGACTATAATTCAAACTTGTAGCTTATCTAGCTACTTTTTTTGCTGTTAAAAAAAACATGCAAACGCAGATAAACCCGGACTCTAATATTATTTGTATTATTATAATAGATAATATGTGTTGTTGATGATTGATGACCATTGCAGTAGCGCAAGCGCGGTAGCTATACATATATTATAGGTACCTGCATAATATATACAATTTACGAACGATTACCTATTATACCTATATTATACGTTATTTCTAGGCAGTAGAATTTCCCTGGAAAATCGTTATATTTTCACCGGAAAAAAATAATAACAACGTGACCCGAACATTCAAATCGAGTGGTGAAAGAGTGTTACGGCAACAAGTAACAACAAATACACACACACACACACACACACACGCACATTATATATATATAGCTTTAATTGCCGGTATATAGGTAGCAGCTATCTCCGGTAAAAGTTATAATAATATTATACGGATGGAAGAGAAAAAAAAATCGACGGCCGCAGATAATGTGGGTGAATCGTGCGATGGTAGATCAATTAGTTATATACAGTCGGATCGAGTGCTAGTGTGTTATTATAATATATTTTCGTTGTTGTTGCTGCTGCGTAGTTGCTGTTGTGGTTGTTATATCCGATATAAATCACGGTCGTAATCAGGTTGATTAACTACGTGTGGCTCCGCACAATATACAATATTATAATATACACGGGTATATACCTAATGCTGCACGGTACCCAATATATACTATAATATATACCTGTGTATCTACCTTTTAATTTAATACCAAATAGACCGCGGCCGAGGTGCGTGTAATCACCGCAGGTATTACCTTACCTACAGGTTTTTTTCCCCGTCCGCGCGCGCGTAGATTTAATTTCGGTTTCTCTCACACACGTACACACTGCCGTTTTATATCTACACATCCCATGTTGACCGCCACCGCCCCCGTGGTAAGTCTTATTATATACCAAATGTAGGTTGAAATGCGTACACGGTCGAACATAATGCGACAATCCTTCGCATGTACAGATATAACGGTTGTGCATTACAATTTACAAATATTCCGAATATAGGTATGTTTATACCTAAGTAAATACATATTATATGATTAACGATGGCCATCATCGAATTAACGAGTTAAAAATTTGTTAATATATTGATTAACGGATACGATTTTTTTGTTATCTTTCGTAAAATATATTATTATTGTCGAGCCAATTTTTGTCCTAATATAATAATTACATTTAAAACCCCATAAATCATATTATTCTTTAAAATGCAGATCTAAAATATTATATTTTGAAATTGTTCCAATTAATGTGGAGGTAACGCTAACGTGGTATTGCGGTATTCTCGCACAGTGGCTCAAAAACGGAACATTTTTTTCAATGTTATATCATGGTGTACCTATTGTAAACAATAAATACAAATAATACAATAATTATAATAAGAAATAAGTGATGATTACATTAAAAATATTTAAATGCTTAGTGATTAGTGATGACCATAATATTATATGTAATTAGTATAATTACTAATTGATTATATTTTGATAATGATTTCGATTACTAAAACTTTCAAAGTATAATATATATTTAACATGTAAAACCAAAAAAGGATTACCATCACTTCGCAGAAGCTACATTGTAGCATATAGGTAAAAAAGATAGTTTGATAGAACTTTACAAGTAAGTTCTGATAATAAATTAAAATAATTTAATGAAATTAGAATAGCATTTTAAAAATTTAACTACCTAGGTAGAATATAGTCACATTAAAGTTTGTCCATGATGGTTACCCATGTAGTCTATTTAGGTTAGGTATACACTATATAGGTACATGTATAATGTATTAGGTATATCCACATTAACTTAACCCAAGTTCTGAACCAAAAATGATCATAAAATGTACTTACAATATGTAAACGAAATGGTGTTTTCTATTTCTATACAAATAAAGTTTCTTACACATGCAATCCCTAATCAGTGCCTACTTATTCGCTACAACCTCAAAAAATATACAACAATATATTTTTGTTACGAATTTGTTACAATTTGTTACGTCATTTCCAGAATTTACTATTTTCTTTTTATATGCCGGAAACAAAATTGCCAGAGCCTGCGATGTTTTGGCATAGCTGTATAGGTTCGAGGTAACTATCATCTTATACGAAAAACAATTTTGATCACAGACAGTCTAACTTGTAATACAAATATTAAAATGTTAAAATATCAAATGTTCGTAATAGTACCATGATGTGTGTTTTTGATTTATTTTCGTGAAAAAAGACACTTTTTCTAGCTGAAAAAAATTATCTGATCATACATTTCGAAGGAGGTTTCCGGTAGAAAATTGGATTTAGTTAGTAGTACTTTTTTGGTTCAGAATCGTTTTTATCTATATACTTCTATATAAACAATGATGTATCATTGAATTAAAGTGCAACATATCCGTAATGGACCATTATGGACCAATATCAGCCAATTTGAGGTGTTCAAACTAATAATAAATGTAGACACTTAACGGATCACCTGGTACAACTATAATGATTAATCATTATAATTTATTATTTTATCATTGAATCTATGATAGTTTTTTTTTTGTTTTTTTTATGCAAGGATTTGGATTTTAACCCGTGAAGGGGCTTTATTTAGTTTAAAACGTAAAGGTCTAAAAAAGCCAATATGGGGGCTTAGCCCAACCTGCCCATCTCTTCCTAGTTATATGCGGCGATTCTATACTCCACTGCTAGATTTATAATAATAATAATAATATTTGTGATATGACGTGAGAGCGGGATGTATATAATATATAATATGCGCGTTATTGGTTTCAATTAAGGCCGCGCATCGCAGTCGTGGGCACACGATGAAAACGATCTCGCGATTAGGGTGTGAAACGCAGACACCTATAATATTATAATATGCGGCGCACACACGACTATAATACGTATATAACATAATATAATACACCGCGATAGTCATATTATACCTACACCTACCGATATAATATGTTATTATTATTATTATATAATCATGTATAATATTATTATGAAGTGTCCTCCTCCCCCGCGATCGGGAAAGTCCGGTTTAATCGGGATCTCGCGCTCCGTAATGTGGGTACAATACGCGCCGCGAGAGAGTGTGGCACGACGGATGAAAAAAAAACCCATATCTAAGGCTAGACAACAGCATCAATAACAAGTACAACAGCAAAAGCAATAATATATATATTATAATTAGAGGGCGGATTTGGAAACGTTTCGGTGCCGAGGCGAGAATGTCGGCATCGGCGGCAATGTGTAACCGGCAATTTGCGTTAAATTAAAAACTATATATTATATTATTATTATTTACGCCGCGTACCTGCGAACGAATATACCTATATATACCCATATATTATACCTAGGTATATATATTATAATATTACATAGTATATACGCAGGCGCCCCGCACTGAGGCGTATAATATAATTTACGTATATATAGGTATATAACGATATTATTATTATTACTTATGTATAGTGCATATTATACATACAACGCGTCGATCGCTGAAAATTAATTCGGATCCGACTCGGTTGGGTGTTTGAGTGTTTTCGAACCTCGCGGGGGCACACCGCGTAGACACGATCGTCCAAACGAGATTCACGTGTTACATTATAATATAATATATATAGGCAGATAGGTAGGTTAGGCCAGCTACGATGCATACGGGGTGACCCGTTGAATGTAAGACACTATATATCGTTGTGGCTTAAGAAAAAGTTTTTGAAAATAATTGATACAATATGTACGTTTTACTATTTTTTAAGTTTTTGATATTTTTACTCTTTTAAATGACGACATACGTTTTTAGTTTCATATTTTCCGGTGCAGAACGTTATTCAGAATAATATATTTATTATTTTCGATATGTAAAAATCAAATTTCAAACAATTACCTATATATACTATATACAGTTGACTATATTATAGTTGTAATAATATTTATAAAGTTTAGATGAGCAGAGTAGTGGAACGACACATTTGCACCCCTCGCCGCAATTCAATACTATGCTAATCGTATTAAACATCTAATAATTATTGTAACTCGTAAACTACTATCCTTCAAGCTTTGATTTTTATACACCCATAAATACTCGTACCTAATCCAAAAAAATATATAAAAAACAGTAAAAACTATGGGTTTTTTTTTTAGAAAACTGTTGTCAGTCGACGACTTAAAAGGGCGCTGAACAAAACATATTTTCAAAGACAATTTAATATTATGGTTAATACAGGTTTTTGAACGGTGTCCTCCGTGAAACGGTTCACCCGGTACCTGTACATAACATAGCTTTAGGTACGCGCGCGTGATCTATGACTGATATTATTATGATGCACGTCGGCACACCGGTCTGCTTTATATTGTGCGGCGAAAACGTGTATAGCAATGATTTTTGGTGTAATAATACGACGCCATCTCGTCACGATCGCGTTTATTCTTAATAAAGCGCACCGGGATGTGTTTAAGCATATCGTTCGCACTCATCTGCGACGGCGACGTATAGGCGCACGCCGATCCGAGCGCCCAATATATTATATTATTATAAATTATATACCCGGGTACAGGTACTTAAGAGGCACCGTCGTATGTGCCATATACATAATATTATTATATTGTATAACAATATTACCAAATATAATAATATTGTATTGTTATTATTATTATTATTACAAAGTATTATAATGTGTTATTATCGAGATGCTTGTGTGTACAATATTATAGTACAATATCACACTATCTCTGTCACGAGAATAGGCTCGTCAAATACACTCTTGTTTTGTATGAATAGATTTCTAAAATACTTCCTCCAACGCATCGTATCACACCTTGCGGAGTGATATGCAATAGTTATGGCTTACAGGTACCGATTATCTAGATAAAATCATCGTATATTTACCTCATCAAGAAACGCAATAAAATTGGTATATCTTTAAGGGGATTCGATACCGTGATTTTCTGTTTCCGTCTAACACACGCGTGACATAGTATTTTAGACGTGTTTTTTGCCAAACATACCAATTGATCTAA
This sequence comes from Acyrthosiphon pisum, assembly GCF_005508785.2. Taxonomy (NCBI): domain Eukaryota; kingdom Metazoa; phylum Arthropoda; class Insecta; order Hemiptera; family Aphididae; genus Acyrthosiphon; species Acyrthosiphon pisum. The sequence continues at coordinate 60,210,721 of NC_042493.1, forward strand.
TGAAGCGATAAGAATTCTGAAAACAGATTTGAATTCGTCATCAAGTCTACTTGAAATCGACTTTCCCACATTTTAATATTATCTCCC
>NC_042493.1:60211085-60217417 GCF_005508785.2 Acyrthosiphon pisum
GGTATGTTTGGCAAAAACCACGACTAAAATACTATGTCACGCGTGTGTTAGACGAAAACAGAAAATCACGGTATCGAATCCCCTTAATTGCCATCCAACTATCCAAGACAGAAATTATTATGGTTACTTCGATAAATCTGCAAGATCGTTTAAATTATTTAACGTTTATTCATAATTATTATTAGTGATATTGCTATACTAATACTATAAGTTGGTACCTATATATACATGTCGTAACAAAAAAAGTATATGTTACTAAATTATGTTTTTTGACAATGAAGTGTGAAGAATATAAATATCTCATTTCTATCTATAGATGTACCTACCTACATACCTATTAAATTTGTTTATTATCTATCTACATTTAGATAATTTCAGAGTTCAAGTATCTTATCTATATACCAAAAGATAAAAAAAACTGTCAGAATATAACAAAGCAGATTTCGCGTGCTGGACGAGATGATAATGCCACAAAAAAACGTTCTTTTATCAAATGGGAACGTTCGAAACGCTAAACAAGATGGGAAAGCTCATTCCGTGACTGTGCTAGATTTCCGGTTTCTAAAAGTATTTTAATACAACGCAACACATTATAATTCCATATAAATATGAATGTACCTACAGTAAATAAGGAAAGTAAATAAATAAAATTTGACAATCATCGTAACTATGTAGGTACCTATACTTGCGATAAATAAATAAAAATCAACAATTTAATACATCAACAATCGTAACTATATATATTGCCTACTGGTAACTTACGGATGGCCGGACGGACACAAAGGTGTACCATGGTATAATATGTGTTCAAAGTATTATATTATGTCTAGAAACATAAAAGTACGTAAGTATACGTAGGTACAGGGTAATTTTAATAATAACAGCCACCGGAGTAGCTACTATGGTCAATGGCTAAAAAGTTAAAATTCAATTAATAAAAGTAAAGTTACTTTTGATTGGGTTAAGTAATTCATTTCAGATTCACGTTAAGTTATATTTTTTTATAATACTATAACCCGCCGTAGATTTAAAATACATTATTTTATTTTGTACACAATATTCTATTGAAAAAATAAAAATATTAAATAATCGTAATAAATAAATTGTATAATGACTTGTCATAATAATATGTACCTATTCATATTATTTAAAATATTAAATTTTAAACTGGAAAAGTTTCGAATGCACTATTTCTGGATTTCAATGAGGATCAAAATAATAACATAAATAAATACAACTTTATATAAATGTCTAAATAAAAAGACAATCTCACATGCCTAGTCACATACACAAGTAATTTGGTTTGACGTTTAGATAGAATTAGTGTTGTGAATTTACCAAAAATTAACCTAAAATTAATAAGCAAGTATAGGGTCTATCATTAGATGGTGACCTTTTCAGTTAATTTATCTGATATTATAGGTAAATTATTTTGACTCTAGTATATCTTGTTGCTGTGTGTATAATTTTAGAAAAAATTTACTTATTGTACTTATTGACAAGTATTGTAAATGTACTGTTTTAAAAAAAATGTAACTGATTTTAAACTAAGTTAAGTTATTATTTTTCAATTTCATTTATAACTTTTATGTTTCTATATTAAATCTTAGTTACTATTACTTTTACGTTTATTTACTTACTAACTTAGTTAAGAAAAATAGTTTACTTGCCCAGCCAGCAGCCTTGAATTATTTACCTAATGGCTGCTATTTAGAGCTGGCTGTTCTTATATGGTTGGCCGTTAACAGAAAAGTAGACTACCTCCACTTGACCAATATATATATATATATATATATGGAGTTCCTGTAAATTTTAAAATGAATTTAATGATTTAAAAAGCTGCACAGAACCAGCAACCATTCGTATACATTGTCGCTTTAGTTTTTACAAGGATTTTTACTTATAAACGCGTTAGTGCGTTACTTAGTGAAAATTACTTTTAAAAAGTAATTTTGTTACGATACTACCCAACACTGCAAATGTTATTGTCCTGGGGTGCCAATTAAAGTTAGCACTGATTATTAGTACTGACTATACTTAGGTATAGATACTTGCCAATTTCGTCCCGAGTACCTATCATAATATTCAGGATACCCAAAAAATTATTGAGATTATTTATTTATTTTATTTATATCTATAGATATCTAGGGGATTATCTGTTAGATATCTATAGGGGATTTTCCATGCTAGAAAATCTGAGTATCATACTATCGTACTCAACTTATATTTGACACCCCTATTAAACAAACACATTTAAACATTTGCCACCCTATGGCACTTGTCCCATTTTCCACCTCCTTGGTTGGCGGCTCTAGCAATAATCGAAAGTTTGATATGTATCACATTTTATTATTATGATACACAAGGCAGTCAACTTGCAGTAACTTCGATACTACAACTATCAACTGTAGTACCCAACTGCAACTTACAAGTATACCCAATTGAAAATAATTTAAAATTTTTCTACTTGGAACACAAATATTATATTGCGACCATTATTTTGAGTGACCGTCAACTCTGTACCATGTTTTCATTTTGAATTTGATTAATGGTTATATATAGCTGGTTACCTACTATATTATGTACTATTGTTTAATTTTTGGTGACAACATTTTATGACTTTCGGACTAAAAATAACCAATAAACGTGTGAGTATGAAAAACCACCAAAAATCTAAGTAAAAATGGTGAATTCACGGTTAGGTTAGGTTATATCATTTATATCTATATATGATTTATATATTTATAATAATAATTATTATAATAAAATACTATTTTAGTAACTATTTTATTATATTCAGATATTTCAGATAATAAAATAGTGTTTTATTATGAACGTTAAAAATGCCAAAATGTTCATGTCATGTGAATTTCCTAAATATTACTCCTTAAAATATGATAAGCTGGAGCCCCCATAAACTCTAAAAAATAATTTAACGTTGTGCAGTAGGTAGGTACTAACAACGACATCTATCGATTAAAATATGCAACGATCCATTTGATATCTGTTTTTTCTGTTAAATAGTAAATACCAATATTTTTTAAGATGTTCGTTAAAGGCAACTGTAAGTACTTCAGTTCGTAGTGAAATGATATAATATATGATATATAATTTATAAATAATAAACGTAAATTGTTTGTAAGGAGTTCAGGATAGGCAATATTAGGTAAACATTAAAAGCGTGTGTGTGAAATTCGTGTATGTGCGTATTATATAGGTAGACAGGACCTGGATAAGGTTTGACTGTTTGAAATTTTGAAGTATTCTCAATAATCACTAATTTTTATGGTAAAATCTCACATTTTGCACCAATATAATGTTTAACCTATTAAAAAGTTCTAAAAAAATATCAAAGGCTACATCCTACATCATTAATTGTTTTTAAAACAATTTATATTCTAATAAATAAAAAAACAAAATTCGTCATCTTACACAGGTGTTCTGGTAAATTGACATTTTCTCTGGGCAAATGAACCACATAATGTTACATAAATTTTTTTTTTTTTTTGAAAACTGCCTGATGACTTTTTTATTATAACGATCAATGATCTTTAACAATACATTTCAGAGGTATACATAAATATAAGATACTAATGAATAATATTTTGTAGATATATATAAACAAAAACATGTTTGGGTTATCACTCTCCCAATGGAGAGGCCCGGTCTTAGTCTAACATTTGATACTAAATAATATGGTCTTCGGCGTTTGAGACGCCTTATGTCTTGAGAGTTGTCAAGTAGTTGAATTGCTGCTGGATTGGTGTGTTGATCTAGCCTTATCTCGTGTTTTCGGGCAAACTTTGTAATCTCGTCCTGACGGAGGGCATCATCAAGTCTCGGTGGATAGTGTCATTTCTGTCGTACCGGTACGCTGCGACAATAGTACGGAGAGCAATGTTTTGACAGCGTTGAATATCTCATATTGGACTTACTGGCACATCCCACAGTTGTATTCCATAGGTCCATATTGGTTTAATTATCGCTACGTACAAAAGTCGTTTGCTTGTAAGGTCTAGTTCAGAGTGTCTTCCGATTAGCCAATAAAGTTTCCTCAATTTATCTTTAATTTGCAACTTTTTCTTTCAAACGTGATGTTTCCAGTTTAATCGCGAGTCAATGTACATAAATAAATAAAAAAAATATTGTTAAAACCATACTACTTTAACAAGATTTATAAAGTAATAAACCAATTTTTATATTATATTTTAATACTTGAGCATTTGTTGAGTCGGTCCTATGTTCTTTGTGTTTTCATAAAAAATTTGCACAGAATTAAGAAGTTAGAAGTCGTAAAACTATTAATCATTGTAATTGTGTTTATAATGTTTTGTATTATATTAGGTACCTACCTAGGTATATTATATTTCAATTGAAGCAAAACTGAAAACGATGGAAAGATAAATTAGCTTTTTTACGTGTTAAAATGCATTAATTACAAACTTTAATATTCTTTACTATAATTTATTATACCTAATAGTAAAATATCGACGAAAATTTTATTTACTGTTACAACGTACTTCTATTACCTATTTATACTACTGTTTTGTAAGTAATATATGTATAGCTTTGTAATAAATATTATTTATCACGATAGCCGCGACCCGCAATAACATTTAATCGGCAAGCAATCTAAATGACAATGTTAATATTATGTTCGCTGTTCAGTCGTCCGTTGTCGTCGTACGAACGCTGTACTATCATTTACCTGCTCACTTTTGTATATTGAAATAAAGTATTTTTGACTTACAGTCCATTACAGACAATTGCAGTCCATTTAATTATCGAACCTGTTGGATATTCGTACCAGATTTTAGTGTATTTATCTACAGTACATAAAGTGATCGTTCGAGGTGCAGTCGTTCAGGGACCAGAGCAGGGACTGGAACCGTACCAAAAAAACAAGTTTTGGAACCGGAACCCTTTGAATATTGGGAACTGGAACCTCACCGAAACCCCTAATTTAAATTAATTTGAAAACCGGAACCCTTATTTAAATTTATTTAAAAACCGGAAACGATACTTTTTTGTGAAGGTTTCTACGGTTAATTCGGTTTTGTTATAATTCCATTATTTTTATTTTTATGTCATTGGTAGGTAATAAGAAGTAAGAACAAAAAAAAATACGTAGATACTATATTATTACTGTTAAGAAGATTAATATTATTTAAAAATAAACATACTTCTATTTCACCTACAGTGATTTCTACGTAACAAACGTTAATTTAATAGGAAATAGGAATTGCCAACAAAAACAAGTCATTATTTACTGCACTGTCTGCACAATAATATACTATATAATATACCCCTTATCTATAGGTCTTTTAGTTACCACATGCAATAACGAGAAATTATGAAAATATCTTTATAAATAACTAGGCATGTTATGATTGTTTATAATAGTATGCTATCGTTAACTAACGACCAACGTGCGGGTACGGCACACCAAAGGTAGGCATTGACTAGTTAAAAAGTTAAATTTAAGTTGAAAAGTTAATTTTTTTTTAACTTTTTAACTTAACTAGTTTAATTTACAGTTGAATTAACTTAGCTTTTCTCAGTTGATTTTAAAAAAATCCATCAAGTTGAAAACCTTTTGAAATTTTTCGTTTATATACGTAAATATTACTATATCAGTATAAAATAAATATAATCCAATAGAAAAACACAAACATTTTCTTGATAACATAATTTTGTGTATATAAATATATTATGCGAGTTGCAATTATAAATGTTTTTTAATAAAATTAATAATTTTAAATTACAAATTGACAATTGTTATGTTTTAATGTTATACAACTTAAAATATATATGAAGGTCATGTACTCATTTTTACGTATTATGACATTCAATTTCTATACGATATAAAAAAATATATTTGTTAAATTATTAATTTGAGATGAGTATAGTTTAAATCAGTAAATAATAGTAAAGTAAAAGTAAAATGGCAACAGTGTACATTTTGATAAAAGTTCAATAAAATTGTTTTTTATAATTTATAAATTAGAAACTATAGAAAGACACATTCACTCTTTATGTGATTTACATACTAATTAAAAAAAAAAATAGATTAACTTTTTTTAAACTGAGTTAAGTTAATATTTTTTTCTTTTAACTTATCGAGTTAAATTTATAATTTGTTAACTGTTAACTTTTAACCTATCGATCTTATGTCCTCTTAACTTAACTTAACTTGAGTTAATTATTTTCATTAACTTGCCCACCTTTGCGGTACACTACGCTGACCGGTGAACACTAAACGCGTTTATGTCGTGTTGTAACTTGTTACAGACAGTCTACTACTAGTCTAGAACCTACTCTAGTCTATTGTT
>NC_042493.1:60217517-60220168 GCF_005508785.2 Acyrthosiphon pisum
TCTTAACTCTATATATTGACTATATAGCTATAGCTTCGATATTTTATGCACGAAGATTCAAAATTCAAATTGTTGATTATACCTACAGCATTATGGGTCGTCCTAACACATCAAAAATATATTCATACTATAAATATGATTGTAATTTACGTGAATCTTTGTGCAAACATTGCACTACCAAAATTCATCAATTCTAGTTCATATCTAGCCTAAGAAAATATAGTATGCAGTAATAAAAAAAAAATTGTATATTTTAAAATTTAAAATACTGAATACTGATACAATATGTGGTAATCGGCAAATGATGCATAGCAATTAATGCAACGGTGCTGAGTAATTTTTTTACTTTTTTAATCATTTAAGTTCTCTTTAATCCTATGAAATCGGTAAGATATCTGGTGGAAAATTGGTATTATAATATGTATTACATAACCTGCTATAATTAACACCAATTGACACTACTAAATACTAATACTAATATAGATTCTTATATATTTTAAAGAATCAAACAGAAACAAATAATTCTTACATAAGTATAAAACCTAATCAGGAAACGTAGTTTTAGTTTTTTAAGAACCGAAAAGAAACCGGAACCTAAATTTAAAAACCGAAAAAGAACCGAAACCGAAATTATATTTTTTTTTAAAACCGAAAAGAAACCGAAACCGAAATTATAGTTTTTTTTTTAAAACCGAAAAGAAACTGAAACCAAAATTTCAGTTTTTCTAGGAACCGAACCGGAACTGGAACCGTAAAAAACGTTAAGGTTCCAGTCCCTGAACCAGAGTAGTGAAAACTAAAGTGGTATCAGCATTCGCGTTAGCATAAAGCTGTGTCTAACACTGGTGTGCTGTTCAAAAGTCACTTTAAGGAGTATCAACCAGTATTGCAAAATCAATTGGAGGAACTAATATTGTCAATATAATATACAGGTAGGTACCTGTATTTTCATGCTATTACAAAGATTGGTCTGCATTGTATGGCCCTCGCTCCTCGTTCATATGAATGACTTGTTTTCACCAGTTCAAAAGTTATTCTATTTAAGTTCATCTATAGCCGGTACAACTGCTAAAGTTACACAATCATTAGAGACTACTGCGAAAAATTATGATACTATACATGGGCAACATTGACAGCAAGAAACCTACAGCAATAAAAAAGTTTTAGTACAAGCGCATACAAAGGCTATATTTGACCTCGTGGTGATTTCCAGTGAGTCTTCAATCAAAAAACGTCAATTAACTGATTCGGTAATTGCTCACATGAATGTATTAGAAACATTAGATAAAAATATGAAGTCGTGCCAGTCTTGGGGATCGTTACTGACACATGCAATAACCACCAAACTCGATTCTGGTACATTAACTGAATAGGAAATGGAAGCCCCCAAAACCAATGTATTATCATTAGAGTTGTTGATAACACTTCTAAAATACTGTCAAAAAAGAGATTAATAATAATCAAAATAAAATGCGTGGCACATCGTCGTATTTTGCCACTGACGATATAAAATGTTTTGTTTGTAGACAATCGCATATCATATTCAAATGTCCGACATTTTTACGACATACCGCACGTCTGCACCGCCTAAAAAGTAAAATGTGCGACAATTATCATCACACAAACTCCCACCTATTCCGATGTCGCCATAGTGGCTGAACTAAGTTATAATAATGTGCTCAGTGGACTGGTGGACACAATTTCGCAAAAGAGCTCAAGCCATAGGCGTAGAATGGTGGGGGCTAATTCTATTAATCCCCTGGAAATCTGTTTAGCCCCCTGTATAAAAGTTTACTGTTTTATACATCCATATTATGTGAGAACTGAAAAAAATGTCTATTATTATAGCGGATAAGAATTAGGATAGTGGATTAGAAATTCAATGACTAACGATAGATTTTCAAATCTATCGTTACTTCATATTGAAAGGGACTTAGCTAATATTATTAATATGCTGAAGATGTTCTTAATGTATTTGCCCGAAAAGTACTCGTTTAAACCTTATACTATAGTAATAATTCCCAAATTAAACTGTTTTTTTTTTTATATTTAATTCAAATACAAAATATGTATTTGATAATAATATGATGTATGGTTGTATATTATTTATTTATATTTCACTTTAAAATGGGTTTCTTCAGTATTTTTATATTTTTCTTTAGTTATATTTATAGCATATTATGTTCTTTATCTAAATCATTATAGCCGTTTTGCCAAGTAATTCGCAAGAAGTTCCAACATACCAAAAAAAGAGCCCCCCCAAAAAAAATTCATCACGCCTATGGATCAAACCTTAATAAATTGCTCAATTATTTCAAGAATTACGAACAATGTTCGTTATTTCTAAAAATCTAAAAACACGTTATATAACTTGGGACACACATTTGTCATTCAGGGGACACATTTTGATTTTCAGGGGACACAAAGTGTGTCAAGGGACACATTATTTTAGCCCCCGTATATGGTGTAGGTATAGCCAGGCACGGACTGATAAAAAAGGGCGTGGGATGCTGCATAATTTAAAGGGCAAATAAAACAATTTTGGGGGCAAATTTTAAATATGTAGTTATTTATAAAATATTTAAATATTTTCTTTTGTTTATTAAAATATTGTAAATACGTTAAAATGTAATAGGTGCCAAATTACACAA
>NC_042493.1:60220218-60225188 GCF_005508785.2 Acyrthosiphon pisum
TCCGACCATGTTCGTGTTCCAAAAATACAGGCAATGATAATTTAATGACAATATTATTTGTACGGCGGCAGCGGCGTCTACTTACTATGTTTCGACGACAAGGAACAGAGGAAGTAACACTGAGAATCTATTAGGCTGCATCTGTCACTGTGTTTGTTTACGTGGCGGCCCGGCGTGCATTATGCTCTAATGCAATATATTATATTATATACAGAAGTACCTAAGTATAAAGTAGGTAGAAACATAATAAATAATAATATAGTGAAAAAATGTTCGGCGGCCCGGTGACGACAATGGGAATTATCATTGTCCGTCCGGCCTAACTCCTATTATTATTATTATGTCGATACGTCCGACCTTTCGTCTAGAGACGCAGAGACATATTGTCGTCGTCGTCTTCTCCCTTTTGCGGTTGTTCTCGCATTGTGCGCCCTGAATAAAAGCGATATAATATTATAACATAATAATGGGTGTATGTGTATGTGTGTGTGTGTGTGTGACCGCTGAAATGCAAACGAGAACGACCAACGACATTTATTATAAAGGTACTTACATGATATTATTATGCATTATACGATTATAACCAGCTAGGTCCAGGGCCGCCGCCGGCCGTTTATAATGATAATAATAATACAATATTATGATGTCGATGAGCGAACCGACGCATCAGCTGCCCCGCTAATACTATAATGTCCGATCGTAATCCTCGATCGCTGAGAGTTTATTTATTATATTATTATTATTTTCCGCAACAGCAACGAGTGGTGGTGAGATCATACGCGCACGCACAAAAAAAAAGTGCTTTTATACCACTCGGGTAATCGAATACCGCGTATGTAGTAGGTACGTACTATACATATAATATTAGGTACCGTAATATAATAATGGACACGAGATAAATGGGGAGGAATCGGACGACGGTAATGCTCGTTGTTCAGCGAACCGCGTCGCGTATATTATACGCGTTGTATAATACGTAATGTTATTATATTATTAATATTATTATTATTATCGTGTAGTACACTATAATAATATATTCGCATTATTATTATCGCCATACGTGCATATGCACGCAATGCATGCGTGGTAAATGCTGCCCGAGGTACCGCCGAAGTCTATATTATTTTAATTATTACTATACTATAATATAGCTGGCTGAACATTAAGTATTTACGGTCAACCGTGTAATAAATACGAGTCACGATACCTCGAAAAACTTTACAACTCGATTTTTATTCCCCTTGAGGTTAGTTTAAATTCGAGTTTGGTATTTGGAAGCGATTTTTTATCTCCCTTCAACTTAGAATTATCGTGACCCTATAGTACCCAAACTGTAGTCGTTTTATTATTATTACTATTATTTAATATTGAATACGATTGACCCGGGCTCGCACATAATAATATTATAAAAACCGGAAACCCACCCGTGGTTGGGTAGTTCTATCATTAACTGGATATTGTATAAAAATCTAATAATGAACAATTTTGACAAACTATTAAAGCAACAAAATATAGTAGACAGTATTTCCGAATTATGAGAAAAAATTCACTTTGCAGAAAAAAACTCATGAGTATTTTACACATCTACCATATTATCTTGCTTGAACATTAAAATATCAAAAAGAATAGCAGATGCAAAAGTACAGATAATGTACTTACCTAAAAGTTTGATAATACGTTGATTTACTTTATTTAATATGAAAACTAACGGTACAGAACTGAAACTAAGGAACGTCAATTTGTCATGTGTTGTACATTTGTAAGAAGAAGACAAAAAACGCATGAGTAACGTCCTCTTAAAGGAACAAAATATTGTAAACAGTATTTTCGTATTGTGGAAAACTTCTATTGAAAAAATCCTATAAAAAGAATGTTTACCCTAGGAACAAAACTCATTATTGTTTTAATATTTGATATTATTTGACACTATTTTTATAGTATCTAATTGCCTTACAAATTAATTTTTTTAGTTATTTCTTAAATTTTATTTTGTTATTCTAATTAACTGTTTTAAAGGTTATTGTACATACCAGTGACGTAACAAAGGAATTACTAATGGGAGGGGAGGGTTTTATGACCTTTTCTTTTTGCTCATCACTAAAATATATTGTCCCTATTGTCCATACATGGTACCATAGGCGCAAATAGGGGGGCTTTAGGGGCTAAGCCCTTCCAAAAATGTCTATAGCCCCCCCAAACAATTCCTACATTTTGTTTTAAGCTTATTCAGTATTATCAAAGTAAGGCTTTAGCCCCCCACCCCCCAAATCCCGAACGCTATTTGCGCCTATGCATGGTACAATTTTTAAACTTTTTGACTCTTTTTGAGCTAATTATACCCAAGATGTTTAAGTTGATAGGTAAGAAATGCTGTTCAAACTTTAGAAGCTTTATTGGTTATGATGGCTGACGTATTTAATTTTTATGATGATGTCGTAACACTGTCACTGTATAACCACTAAATTACCTACTGTAATATTCTTTTATTTTAATGTTTATTTTTTTAATCTTTAATTTTTGATTGATTAAAAGAAAATAACAATTGGTATTTGGTAAAACTATTTAAATAACTTGCGAACGGGTAATTAATGCTCGAGCATTTTTTAGTATACACAGCCATTTTCGAAAATTCCTGCCAAGTTACGGTCTTGGAAATATTGCTCAACTTTATGATGAACATTTTGCACAAAACTATTTTTAACTTTAAACATTGAACTATTTAATTATTAATCATTTTTGGAAAATTAATGAATTGAAAAATGAACAAACTATCAAGTTTAAAATAATTTAAAATGTGATCAATTGATTTTAGATAAAACAAATAATTACTAATAATCGAAGAATACGAGACATTTTAAATCTGAACTCTTTCGAGCTCTCGTATTTTGCAAATAGTAAATACCTACTGTATTGGCAATGATTGTATAAATTATTATTATTTTTACAATAAATATTACCATACGTAGGCTCTAAGTTCTTAGAAATAATACTTTGAGAACTTAACACATATTTTGCGGGAAAAAAATTGAAAAGTTGTTTTATATTTATTAATTATTATCAATTTTAAATAAAATTATAATTTCAAAATGTAACTTTCTCAACAATATGCACATTAGTATATAGATTTTATATTGTATACATTAACAATTTTACCTGAACATTTAAAAGTTAATTTATTCACAACAGTCCATTCATTCAACCACCTAAAGTATGAGGAATGCACGATAGGGTATTTTTCCTTCCGGGTTATGGTTTTTGGTGTCACTAAAATATAAGAGTCGGTTATGAAAATACCGGTTGTCTGGAAAAAAACAAAAAAATAAATAAATACAACCTGGTAAGAATATACCATAGAAATTAAAGCTCATGCAAATTACGTAGAATTTTGTACTATTATTATCTCAACAAAAAACCTTCGTAAACTACGTGTAAAAAATGGCAAAGTAAAAAAAATATAAGATCTTTAAGTACTATAAAGATGTGATATCATGAATAAATGCTAAGTACATTGAATTTAAGTAAAATTATTTTGTTCCAATAATTTATTTACTTGGCGAGGAGTTATTTCTTAAAAGAAACAAAGTGTGATGAACAAAATAATTAAATGGCGAAAGGCTATTAAAATATAACTTATTATTATTTTAAAAATATTGTTATTAATATTTATATACTATTCTCAATAATTCATCGCCAAATGAATAAATTATTGAAACAAAATAAGTTTACTTAAATTCAATATACTTAGCATTTATTCACGATATCACATCTTTACAGTGCATAAAGATCTTATATTTTTTTGCCTTAGCCATTTTCACACGTAGTTTACAAAGGGTTTTTGTTGAGAAATCACTAATTTTTATCATCAATGCAAATAACGATATCTAATATTCTAATGTACCTATATTTTTATCTATATATCATAATATATATATATTATATTGTATAAAGTACGGACAACAATTGTTTGTGTAAATACTGACTAAATATTGAGTATTTACACAATAATCTATAAGAACGGTAATATTGTTTATAGTAAGGTAATTTTGTCATATTTTCACCGATGACTAGATAACAAATATTGGCGACGACGACTACGACGACGACGGCGGCTACCGTGATTATGAATTTAATATAAATTTCCATTAAAAAGTTCCCAATTTTTCATTTATAACTTAATTTTTAAACGTATGATTTTGATGATTTTGACAAAAGCACATTCTTCACAACATTTCTGATGTTTTGAAATATACTATGAGTTAATTGATGCATTAGAAAATTAGTTATGTCGTATAACAAATTTACCTGTATTTTACACAGTTTAAATAGACAACTCCTGCTTCGACACACACACCGTCGTGCAGTTAAAATTTTTTATTTTTAGCTTCCACCACGACCGTGGCGCTGGGTATTAATGTAGGTTAATGTAGATAATATTTTATGTGTGAAATATTTAACTATTTAAGTACACTTAACCACGAACAAATAACCACTATAGCATAATACATTTTTCTCAACCGTTACTTGTTGTTATTTCTATTTTTATGATTACTTAAATAATATTAAACATGCCATTTCAATAAATAGGAATATTTTAATAAGTAAAATAAACAAAAATTCAAATTCATATTTTTAGATCCACAAATGTCAAACAATTTATTATTGTTTTACGAAGTGTTTACCAAACTCAACAAACTGAAACACGCCCGTTTTTGTGAATACACATATCAATAAACGTCATCATATTACTCAAATAGATATTGATAAAAATGTCAAAATATTGATAGGTTTGAACAAATATAAGTTTACCTACTTATATTTAATCCACTCTACTGAACTTTGTAATATAAGCACCATGATCAATTGATCAAAGTTAAATCATACTTTTTGCAATTTGTATAAGTTTAATTTAATGTTGGGTAAAGATGTCTGTAGCTGATCAACTAGTATAACTACCCAATTTAACAACATTG
>NC_042493.1:60225288-60228777 GCF_005508785.2 Acyrthosiphon pisum
TTTTCCCATATTTTGTCATTTTTTGAACTTTAAATGTTTATAAAAAAAACTGTGACTAACGATGTTTAATATTTTTCATCTGCCTTTGAAACAATATACTAGGAGCCTTCTATTAAATTTTCAAGCTTTTTTATCCAACAAATAAAATTTTATTGATATTTTTAGAAAAAAAACTAAAAAAAAATGGAAAATGAAAATGTCCGTAAAGAGCTCAAAATAAATCAAAATATTTTGAAAATTGTATGGTGTATAGAAAATGCTAAGATAAACATTCAGTCAAAATTTCATATATCTACGGTCATTTGTTTTAAAATTACACCAAAAACCAAAATCGATTTTCTCGAAAACAGATTTTGCGTAAAAATTCCCGTTTTTCCTTAATTTTTCTTTTGTTTTTCCCGGCGCGTTTGAAAACTATTGGAAAAATTTTACTTTTGACCCCCCAAAGTACCAACTAGATTCACTTTCCTATCAGAAAAGGTACTGTTGAAGAAAATCCAAGCACTTTTACTGTCTAAAACGTGATGACAGACACAAAAATAAAAAATAAAAATAAAAAAAAAAACACACATCATTGTAAAATCAATACATTCATCGTTCCACTCAGAATCTAAAATTATTATAATAATATATTTTTACATTATGATATAATATAGGTATATTATATATTATATATTATATAATACATGGGTACATAATAACATATACCCGCGTAGGTATATTATTGATATTAACTTTTAAGTCGATAGGTATACCTAGGTAATTTGTCGTATAGAAATAGAACGGTATGAATACAGAATAGGTTCATGGTATAGGTAGGTATAAATAGGTATAAATATCAAGGCTGGGCAAGTTAATGATTTTTTTAACTCAGTTAAGTTAATATGCACCAATAACAAAAAGTTAAAAGTTAAAAGTTAATTTAACTATAGGTTAACTCGGTTAAGTTAAAAAAAGTTAATTTGTTTATACAACACTAGACCATTTAATTTTTACCAACCCAAAACTAAACTAATGAGTCTATAGATAAAAACTATTCCGTGGATAAGGCCCGTTTCACATGGACGCGTATCATACGCGACGTATCGTAGGTACCTACGCGCGCGTTTTAATTTACATTGGTCAAATACTCAAATTCATACGCGCCACTCCGACGATGGCGCGTTTCCCTCGCTGGTTTGGTGCGTGTGACTTAACCAATGTAAAAATAATTAAAACGTGCTCGCGGTCCATAAAAAAAGTGCTCGAGGTCCGTATCCGGACCACGGTCTGCCAGTTGGTAACCCCTGCTATAAACTTTAGTGTTTATACTTTATACAGTACCTATTTTTTCTATATTAGTTAAATTTGAATGGTACACATTTTTTACTTTAAACAATTCACAGTAAATATTTTTTGACATGAAAACGAAATAGACAGAAATAGTTAAATATAATAAAATTAAAAACAAATTAAATTAACTTAACTTACTTCTTGAAATGAAAAATTAACTCGTTAATTTCACGTTAATTAAAAAAGAAATTTAGTAAGTTAACAGTTAAGTCAATAAAAAGCCAAAAGTAACTAGTTAAGTTTAAAAAAAGTTAATCAATTTTTTTTTAATTAGTATGTAAATCACATAAACAGTGAATATGCCTTTCTAATTTCTAATTTATAGATTATAAAAACAACTTTATTGAACTATTTTCATAATGTACACTGTTGCCATTTTACTTTTACTTTACTATTATTTACTGATTTAAACTATACTCATCCCTAGAGATGTTAAAATACGGTATTTTATTTTTGTTTTGTATAATACCGTATTATACAGGTATTATACCAGTATTATACCGTATAGAACCTTGCCGTACCTTAAATTATAGGAAATTTAACATAGGTTATAACCACATTGTTAATTATGAAATATGAATTATTTTAAAATGGATTAATCGAAAAAATGGGTAAAAGTCAGAAAAAAATTAAAAAACACATAATACAAGAAATATTTTAGACCTAATTCACCAAATTAATATTTAGTCATGCTACCATAATGTAGGTACCATATGTCCATACACCTAGTGACTAGAAAAAACTTAAATTTAAAATTTTTTAATTACAATTCACATTTCATAGTAAATTATATTCTTAAAATATCAAATAAACTTCAAAAAAAATTAGGATTTGAGTAATCTTATTATCTGCCAACTAGCATATAAATATATCTACTAACTTTTTGGTTCCACACTTTTTTCTTCTTGTATGTACTAAGTACTTATATCTAATGTAAGAAATTTAGTAAAAAAAATTATATGAACTAAATTATTTAATCTTTAAAAAGTTTAAGTAAACATAGGTATTAAGGTATCTGTTTATTTATTTTTAATTTTTAATTAGAAATAAATAGATAATTATACTTAATACCCATATAGTTATATACTATTTCATTGTACCTAATTGTACAATAATATAATAGTACAATAAATTGATTTAAGTAATTTTTAACACCTGAATGCTAAATAAACATGATTACAATTATATTTTATATTTTTAATTTTTATATTAATACTAATATTGTATTTTATTAGAGATCCATTCTATAGGTACTACTATACTAGTGTACTACTTAAAAATTAATATTTGAGTTACTAAAATTGTATATATATAAAATGGCATTAAGTCAATAAGTTGATTGCAGTATACAGGTATACAGTATACTTATTAATAATAATAACAATAATAAATGATAATAGTTTTTATCTTTAATCGTGGTAATAACTAAAAATAACACATTATTTTTTTTTTCTATACCGTTTGTATAAAATTATTTTATACCATGTGTATAATACCACGTATAATACAGTATTATACCACTGTATAATACAAACTCACATCTCTACTCATCCCGAATTAATAATTTAACAAATATATTTTTTATATCATATAGCAATTAAATGTCATAATACGTTAAGTTGAATACATGACCTTCATATATTATATTATAAGTTATATTACAATAAAACATAACAATTGTCAATTTGTAATTTAAAATTATTAATTTTATTAAAGACATTTATGATTGCAACTCGCTTAATATATAATTTACAACTTAATAAAATATATAAATATACAAAAAATTATGTTATCAAGATAAAGAACAGAAATGTTTGTGTTTTTTATTTTATACTGATATATCAATATTTACGTATAAACGATAAATTTTAAAATGTTTTTAACTTAACTAAAAGCTTAGTTATTTCAATTGTAAATTAAACTAGTTAAGTTCATAAGTTGATTAGAAAATAAACTAACTAGTTAAGTTAAAAAGTTTAAAAAAATTAACTTTTTAACTAGTTAATGCCCACCTTTGTGTTTTTCATCAATAGAACGTATAGTAACGCATTTTAATTTACCTTTTATGAACGAAAAAAAATTAACTACAATTAGAAGAATCAAACATTTTTATACCTAGTTGAATAAAATGGCAAAAATTTTGAGGAGGTCGAGATC
>NC_042493.1:60228877-60234162 GCF_005508785.2 Acyrthosiphon pisum
TTGTGGACAAGCGTGATAAGGACCCTTCGATACACATCACATATATGTGGAAAGTATCGAATTATGGTTAATTTGGGAGACTCGGCCCGGTTGTCCTGGGTCGGTGGGGCAGCCGGACGGAGTTTTGACAATTAATGTCTTTAATAAGTGTTGTATGTGCAGTATAGTTGTCATACGACTTTTTCGGACGGTTGTCGCACAACAGACCTCCATGTTTAGAGTGAATTACCAGCCGTATATATATAAGACATTCGGTCCTAATCCGGGGTAAGGCTAAATGGAAAACGTCTATTCTAAGTTTAGCGAAAGTCGGACTAAGAACGTGCCCTGGAGTGCTAGATGGCGCCATAATATCCTGTTCGTGAACTGGTCACGATTTCACAGATTCCGTGGCCCGTAAAATGCATAATTATCATTGTCGTTCAGAGTTGACCATATAGCAAATGCTAATATAAACATTCAGTAAACATTTCGTATACATACGGTCATTCGTTTTAGAGTTACCTACACCAAAAATAAAATCGATTTTGTCGAAAACCGATTTAGTGTAAAAATTCCCGGTTTTCGTTAATATTTTTTTGTTTTTCCGGAGCTTTTGAAAATTACTGCGAATTTTAAAATTTGACCTCCCAATGCACCAACTAGATTCACTTTCCCATTGAACAAGATGCTGAAGTTGAAAATCAAAGATTTATATCGACTAATTATCGCGTATACAGACACAATTAAAATTAAAATTAAAATAAAAAAATACACATCATTGTGAAATCAATACATTCATCGCTCCACTCAGAATCTAAAATATTAATTTATTAATTTTCCGTACTACTTAAGACCTCACGGCGGAGAATAAAAAGTTTTTAATTACTGTTACAATATAATAAAAAATTAGTAAAATATTCCACAGAAAAATAAATAGTAGTGAGGTATTATGCTTGTATGTTATCCAAGAGGGTACAATTACCAATCTAACCATGCAATATATAAGGTATAATATAAGGTTAATAGGAATATTATTTTAATAACTAAAAATACATTTTTTTTCAAACCAATTTCATCATTTTATAATCTTTGTAATAAATAACAGATACAATTTTTTTTAATTAAACTATTAATTTAAAAGTTTTTTTTTTAATCTATGGGATGAATACAATTTATATTATACAAAATAATATTTTAAACATAAACATATTATGTTCCTTTACAAAATTCAATGCAACAGCTAGTAAATAGGCTATCATGCTTATTCATTCATACAAAATTAATTGTAAAGTTGTCAAAAGGTAAGTTTTGATTGCCAGTAGTTAATGTCACATCAATGTTCGTAAAATAAGAAAATTGGTTTTTTTTTTTTTAAAGTTACCAATATAAAGTAATAAATTGTGAAAATTATTTTTAAGAATTTGAATTATAGAATAATGACCAAATGTGTGAATAATGAAATATATTTGTGTATATAGATTTTTAATTCAGAAATGGATAAAAAATTTATATATTTGTGTTTTTTTTTTTTTTTGAAAAACATGGTTCGATTAACACTTGGTAACTTTGTAACTTTACAACAGTGTGTGAAAACGTAAGAAACCAACAATTTTGATTAAAATATTAAATACGTTTGGGTAAATTATATTCAAAATGGTTTTGTATATGTAATCATATTTTATGATAAGAAGACGTGGTACCTGCATGTATTGTCTCTATCTTACAAGTGTTTAACACACCAAATTTACGCTCAGCAGAACACGTTTAGCTACATTAGTTTAAAAATTAGATTATAAACTGTAAAGGTAAGATTATTATTTAGGAATTATTATTTACAATTTTTAAATACTTATCTTGCTTAAAAATTAAAATATCATAAAAAGCTCAAGATTATAAAAGATCAATTCACTTTAATTTTTTAACTAATGGCTGAATGTGATCTGTTGTGATTTTTTTTAAGATTTTAAGTAATCTTAGAGTACAATCAGTTATAACAAAAGTTATGGAGAATAACATTTTTCAGTGTATTTCATTTGATATATCTTTTTACCTAAATATTGTCTCTAAACAATTAAGTATATTCATTTAGATAAAAAAATTAAATTTTTTACATTTAAGTCGAAAACTCTAATAATAATAAAATATAAAACCTATATGTCAATAATATGATCCTCTATAATTGTTAAATAGGTGGTTTTTTCTATGATAACTCAAAAACTATGTATAAAAAAATAAACAATTTTACATGAATGTGTTTTATGTATATTGCACTTAGGCTTGTGAAAAAACAAACATTATAATGACATCATCTTCAATATAATTCATTACTAAATTAGGTACTAAGTTGGGATTTTCATTTATATTCTTATTGATTAATTTATAAAATATGATCAGATTAATAGGCATACGTATAGTTCACATAGAATAATTTAACTAACATAAGACATCATTAAAAAGTTAAATATTTAAAAGCCAAAAAAACCTTAAAAGTATAATTACACATACATTTAAAAATTGTGTACTCAACTTATAGATAGGTGTACCATTAAACAAATTTTAACATGCAGTTAAGCAAAAACAATTAAATAATAGCATGAGACTGGACATTTCTATTTTATTTTTAACTTATTTGTCATTAAAAAAATATTAAGAATACAACAGAATATATTTATTTATATGTTAGGTATATTTCTTGCTTTTATTCTATATTCTACAATAACAGACAGATTTTGAAAATTAAGTTTTCAAAAATGCTGCTTGGGAATGAATAAAGATTTGTAACAAACTCATTGTATGAATGCATGATTGAAATTAATTATATATTTATACATAAAGTATAACATTATATAAAGGAATTAAATGTATTGAAGTTATTAAATAAAATTAGCCAAAACAAATGGAAATTATTTATCATCGTTCGAAAAAATTGGATACGCGTTATTCATCCAGTTTGTATGCCAATCTACCGCCCGAAAATTATCAATTTCTTTGCAAAATCTACTTTGTTTCTCGCAGATCTCTGAATGAAAGCTTTTAAACCAGGTCATAATGTGCAATGCAAGCTGATCTTCATTGGAGAATACAAGACCATTTTTATTGTATCGTACCAGTTCATTTAAGCTAAAACAAATAAACATTTCTTAAGATCTAAAAAAAAATTGATTACATTTATTCCGGAAAAACTAGAGTTTTAGTATATATAATTATCTATTAAATAGTTATTACCATTTAAGATCATTTGCAAAAACAGGTAAACCAACACCGTACATATCAATCACTTTCATAGGCAAGTCCAAACCGCTCGAGGAGGCATGTAAGCACACACCAAGATCAGCACACGCTGAAATTATTCAATAAATATATTATACAACAAATTATTTACCTTATTTAAATAATCCTGCAATTTTACCTAAAAGAAGTGGATAGTCATTATTTTCAAGCCAAGGTGTAATGATTGAAACTTTTTTCCACTTAAATTTTAAGATCATTTGTTGATAGTGACACTTTAATGGGCCTCGCCCGGTGATAATACAAATTAGTTTTGGGTAGATATCATCACTTTCATCATATTCTGAAATAATAAATGTAAATTATATTGTGGTGAGGTTACTAGGTAGTTATCTCTTAAAATAAATAGAGATTCAAACATACACATGGAAAAATATTCCTCAACAATTACCCAGAACCACTTCCATAGTACAAGATAAAGTTAAGAATAACAAATACATTTAACATAGTGATCCATTCAATTGATTATAATAAATCAGTAATATATGTAGGTAATTGTGTGTATACTTTGTAGAGCTTTCAATAGAATCGAAAAATTTTCATCTGGGGTCCAGCTGTATTGGACACAAGTAGACTAGGTCGGTCGGGTTTTAATTGCACCTCTCCAGATTCTGATAGCTCAGTAAAATCATTTAAATTCATTTTTTCAAGTAAATTATGTTTTTCAATTAATGTAATTGTTTTAAACTGTGGTCCCGGGGATCATACAGGGTCGTAGCTCTAAAATACGTGCACAATATAGATATTTTGTTGACAATTTCAAAAATAGAAATATTAAGACAAATAAAAAACCATAAAAAACTTACTCAATGTTCCATTTATTATGCAGGTCATCTTTCATCGATTTGGTAACACATAGATTAAAATCAGCCAGTCTGCCAAAAGTGTGCTTGTAGAATAAGGAGAGTTTTACCAGAGGTGCATTGGAACCCAAAGTCAGGGCAAGTATTGAGTATGCATAATTATGCTAGTCTATTATAAATTTTGCATTGACAAGCAGACAGTAAAACCAGCAAACAACGAGTGTTGGAATCGCAGGTGGATTTTGAACTAGAACAATATCAGATTTGCGTTTGACCAATATGGCCCAAAATAGAGTCTGTGTTTGCCATACAACTTTGAACAGGTATGCTATTGTCCGTGGAACATCTGTAGAATAAAAATAAAATGTACATATAGTCGTGTTGCTTTAATCAAATATAACTTACACCAAAAGAAGTCACTACTGTCCATGGCCACTCAATGGCGGGAGGGTGTGGTTAAGTTTAATCAATTTTGGTATAAATGCAGTTTAGTTATCCTTTTGTCATTTTGAATTTTTGAAACTCGACGAGTTAATAACAATACTGCAGGGGTGGCCAAACCGCAGCTCGCGTCATAGACTTTTGTGGCTCGCATCGTAACGTAAATTAACGTAAGAGCCAAGATGTTAAAAAAAAAATATTAAAAGTGGCATTCGGGGACTGCCGCGATAAAGCTATTGCATATTAAATAAATAAAAAGTTGATATGATTTTAAATTTTTTTATTATTCTATTTATTCAGGAATTTGTATCATAGAAACTATAGTTTATGTTTTTATTGCTATAATATATTATATTTTATATATATTATTATAAATATATAAAATTAATAATATATTATTATATATTATATATTTATATATATAAATGTATTGTTATAGCAACCCATAACAAAACCATTATATTTATAAGCGCTTGATGTTCATAGTCGTTGTTATTTAAAAATAAATAACTGTTATCAAAATTAAATTATAATTTAGCTATGCGTTGCTATGGTCACCAGGTTGCTATAGTATGTATAAATAAACAAAGTGGTCACGCTTTTTCGTTACGAAAAATTTTTTTTCAGTCACTACACCAGACCTGCGATAAAAGCTATGCTTAAAAAAAAAAAGGTCATATAATTATATATAATATAAAATATGACTTTTTTTTTTTCATCTTGGCTCATCCTTATTTTTTAATATATTTGATGGCTCGTGAGTCGTGAGTC
>NC_042493.1:60234982-60238323 GCF_005508785.2 Acyrthosiphon pisum
GACTTCATAGGTTAGTTATTTCATTCCTAAATATATGTTATTGAAAATGTTTAATTCATTTTTACATTTAAATTAATAGTTTTCCAAAAGACGAGGTGTTATGTGAAAAATGGGTAACAGCATTACAAAAAGACTACAAATTTGAGGTAAAGAAAAGTCATCGCATATGTAGTAAACATTTTGATGAACAAGATTTTATTAAAAGTACATTTGGCAATCTTATGCTAAAACCAGGATCTATTCCAAAAATATTTGTTAGTGCTCAACGTTCATTATTTAAAGGCAAGTTTACCTAATATAAGTAATAAATTGTTGTATGCATAAATTATATCATGTAATTTCTTAACTTTTAGAGAATGTTCCAAATACTTTACTATACAAAACAGACGAAAACAATTTTGTGATTGAGCTGCAAAAAGTATTAGATGATCTTCTAAATGATGAAGATACAGCAGATTTTGGAAAGTGCTTTAAGAGCACATATTCACACAGAGCAGAAAAGTGGGCCTATTTCAATAGAAAACATGTTGGTATTAATACTAACATGTACTTTGAAGCACTTCATAAATCTATAAAATATTGTTATTTAGAAGGCAAAAACTGCAAACGTTTAGATTTATCGATTAATGCCCTAATGTCATTAGCAAGAGATAAAAGTTTTAAAAGAATCATTAAAATTTCAAAACAAAAAATGTCTCACAAACTGACGCAAATTATTGCAGCTCACAATAAAAGTACAAAAATTACACCAGACATGGTTGTTGAAGTGAATGGTAATTGGTTGGTTAATTCCGAGACAGATATACATACTCAATATAGAGTCAAAAAAACAACAATATCATGTGAGTGTCTATTACGGTGTAATATCTGTAAAATATGTGTACACACTTATAAATGTACTTGCATAAATAATGTTATTTATTTTAACATTTGTAAACATATACATGCATGTGCTAAACGACAGACTGTAACAGATTCAGAAACAGTACAAAATGAAAACCAGTCTTTGCCATTACCATGTGATATAGCTGTCGATAATGGATTTTTACAAAAACAAAAAAAATTGAAGCAAAATGAAAATATAATGAAAAACAATGAAGAAATTAAAAACAAATTAGAAATGATACTTGGTATGCATAGTCGAGCAAATATGAATGAAGAAGATCAAATGTATATAATTAAACAGTGCGATAACATGTTGACAATGTTAGGAAAAAAAATAGATTTTAAGAAAACATCAAACTTAGAATTGACAAGAAAAAGAAAAATTGAACCACAAGCAAGATTTATTTCAAAAAAAAAAGTACCAAATCAACATCTATCAACTCTATCATCAATTGAAGGTACACAAATTAGAGAGTCGTTGAAAAATTCCACTAAATTTTTAACTATAAGTACTACACCAGCATTCGATCATTCTTATTTGTAAATAATATTTAATTATTTAATTATGATTTATTTTTTTTTTGACATATATATGAGGACTTACAACATGACAATATTAAATTTACAATTTTTAAAACGTAAAACTTATTGGAAATTATAATTATTATAACTGTAGGTAGACTGCATGTTTGTATTAACAATTTTTTAAAATTTGAAACTTATTTTAAATTATTATTCTTACTTGTAAACAATATTTAATTATTTAATTATGATTAACAGTTTTTTAAAACTTGAAACTTATTTTAAATTATTCTTATTATTGTATTGTGACAAATTTTTAAAACGTAGTTAAAAATTATAAAATGTTCAATCTCTATAGCTAAGGAACGATGAATATAAGTTTTTTTCCCTTGATTTTTATTATCAACGATAACTGATAAGATGATAGGGATTAGACTAGACGTGATTCACGGTGGTGGACATTTTTGACACCATGGATCACAAAAAATTTTCTCCTGGGATGATCCAATCGTGATATTATTATGTTCGTGATCCAGGAATCAGACACACTCTTTATACCGTGATCCAGCCACAGATGTATGAAAATATTTTTTAATACCTAGTATTTTTATACACAGGGTATATCTTATGTCATTGTATGCTTGGTTATTTAACGATTATGGATCGATGACATAGAATTTTGTTATATTGAAGTCTTTTTTCTTTATTTTTAACAATTTAAATTTTTTCATTATTTGAATATTTAACAATGGATATAAATCATACGTTATTGTTTATGTTGGATGTGCAATGTGCATACAATTGAAATCTTTATCTCATATAAATATTACTGAAGTTATATTGCGAAATTCAAAACAAATTACTACCTATCATACAAATATAATAAATGCATACTTAATATACACATACAATTAATAGTACTTTATGATAGACAACTCTGACTATATTATGTACTAATAAACTGTATAACACTATTTGTTAATTTTTTACACTAACCATGATCAACATCTCAAAAAAGTAATAATATTTTAGTACCAATAAAATAAATAATAATGTATATAACATTTTATGTATAATATAGGCCAGTTCTTAAACTTTTTTGAATGTCTGAACATGTAATATTTTATAAGATGTTTGCGTAACATAGCCGTAAAATAAAACAGTATTTATATAAGTTTACCTTTGGGAATGATCGGCAGAAATAACACAGTATTTAGTCCAATCAAATTTGGCTATTTTAACTTTGGTACTTGACCAAATTGTATTGCTTATTTCCCAGGAATATAACCAATTTCATTATTCACATAAGTCAATAGCAGTGCGTCAATCACAGTTCCATTTAACCAGGAGTTGTTTAGCAATTTACGAAAATCTTACTTTTTATTACTTTTCTGTGATCTTCGCCATACTGAGTCACACACTTATAGCCTTCACCCGAATACACACTAACTATACACTGTTCACTTAAACATGGAGAATAATATTTAATATGAGTGAACAAATGGTTGGAATATCGAGGTAAGTTTAATATTTTATCCTGTCCATTTTGATCATTATCATATTGAAAAACTTCTTCAATACTTTAATACAGTGTTGGGAATAGATAACTAATAATTTATCTAGATAAAGATAAAGATAATTATACTAAATTTTATCTAGATAAATATGAGATAATTTCATGTTTAATTTTGAAAATATTCAGGATACCTACTTGAGTCTACAGGTAAAAAAAAATATATTATTTAAAATTTTTTAAAGCAGAGGACAGAGGTTGTACAGATCGGTTAAGCGATAACTGAAATACCGGGAATTCTAATAGGGTTTTATAAATATTAAATTTTTTTTTTTTTTTTATTGATCTTTGTGTAGCTTCGGCGACCTAAGGCCATTAGCCTTTTTACATAAATTTTGTTAATGTCTTTTTAATTTTGGCT
>NC_042493.1:60238497-60242021 GCF_005508785.2 Acyrthosiphon pisum
GGCTGTGTCCGATTCTTAGTCGGGTTTATTATTATTTCTGTTTTTCTTGATGTTTCGTGTTGTGGCCAGAGATTTATATTTTGTTTTATTTCACGTAATTTTGTGTTTTGGTTTAGCCAGTGATTTTGCCATAATATATTTTGTATGATTGTTTTTATGTGTCTTTTTTGTGTCTAATATTGTGTTGTATTTTTGTTTGGGAGCTTCAGATGTTATTGCATTTTTCGCGTGTTGGTCGGCTAGGTCGTTCCCGTGGATTTTGCAATGTCCTGGTGTCCAAATTATTTGGACATTTTTGTTTTAGTGTTTTAGATTTTCGATTTGGTTTATGATGTTAGTAGCAATGTCGTTGGTTTGGAATATATTTTGGATACTATTGATGGTGCTTAGGGAGTCGGTGAATATATTGAAATGCTGGTGTGGGTTGTTTTCGATATGTTTGAGAGCTGATGTTATGGCGATAGCTTCGGCAGTATAGATGGAGCATTTTTTTTGTAGTTTATATGTTATTATTTCTTCGTCGATAATGATTGCTATTCCTACTCCTTGTTCGCTCTTAGAGGCATCGGTGTAAATGTCTTGACCTGATAAGTTATTTTTGAGTTCATGGAATAGATTTTTATAAATTTCTGGAGTGGTTTCTTTTTTTTTATTTACTGCTATTTTGGTGTTTAGGTATGTTGATTTTAGTTGACCATGGGGGAGTTTGTAAATATTAAATTGTTATAAATTACAATTATTATAATATTATTATGCTTGTGAGTCCAATATCTATGAATGTTGGTTTATTTTTGTCGGTTTAAAACAATAATTATTTTTCATACTTTGTACACAATTCTATGAAACGGGTATCAGCTAATGAGACCATCATCATTCGGTTGTGGCCGGCGGGTAGCAGGGATAGATGTTTTTGCTTTTGCTATTATTAGTTGTTCTTACAATCTTACCTACTACATGCCCATTACATATTTCTATTTTTGGGTTTTCTCATTGTTTACGATGTAAAACTCCAGACTAACAATGAATATTAATAAATATTTAAACCATGGTATTATAATGCATATTACTAAACGTGTTTTATATGTAATAGGTGAAAAATAGAAAAATGTAAAAATAAAATAATAAAAATATTTTAAATTTTAAATTTTTTTTTAGTTAATTTAAATAAATTATCTTGATAAGTACTCATATAGATAACTAGAATTTTATCTAGATGAAGATAAAGATAACTGAGTAGAAATGTATCTAGATAAGATAAAAGATAAATTTATCTAGATATTTCCAATACTGCTTTTATACTGCCAATCATAACTCAACCGTTGAATATTGGTATGACTAAAATGACTTTGAACTCTTTTTGATCGTTAATGCCATTGATCTTCAACAAAGATATTCCCTGGGTCACCAGGGCAAAATGCTTTACCATCATCCCATTCTGAACTATTCTGCTTACATTTTTTATTAGACTGTGAACTCAATAATGCATAATTATGGTTAGTTAAAAAATGACTAAATGGAATTTGTATTTCGTTATTTTTACGTTTGTACAATACCCTTGGTATTTTATCTTTTATTCCTTTACACACAGCTCCAGTGTAAATTTGAATTCTATTAACAAAACGACCAAGTTTCATATTTGTACTTTTTCATAGGGATAAAAATTTCCGAAAAAAAAGGTTTTCCGAAAAAAAACGTGTTTTTTCCCGTTTTTTTCGGAAAAATTGAGAAAAATTGGTTTCATTTAAAATTTCCGGAAAAATGGTTTTGACGAAAAAAACTGGTTTTTTTCCTGAAAAAATTGAAAAATTGAATGATAAAAATGGTTTTTTTTTCTTTAGAACTGAAAAAGTAATGTATAGTAGAAACAATCTAATAAATAATGATAGTTGATAATCATATTACATACATATTATATATACCATACCTAACTTAAAGTCTGTAGTGGATAAATCTAGAGGATTCTATACTTGATTTATAAATACCTAATTATAATTTGTAATATTAACTACTAAAGTATTAACTATTAGGTATTTACTAATTAGTTATTTCTTATTATTTTTTAATATTATTTTATATTTAAATATATATTTACCAACTCACTAAGTTTGATAATATAAAAACTATCAAATAGTTATACTAGTCATCACTCACCACTCACCAGTCACTGTGATATAATTTATAAACCTATCAGCCAGCTACTATAATACCTTATTACTTATTAGTTATTACAAATATAAATAGACAATAAGTATACAATTTTTAACATTTAAAAATACACTCTCCCACATAAATACCAATTTGATATGGAACTACGTTATTCTTAGAACAATTAATATTGAAATATCCGTATTAATATTTTTAAATTTTAATACAATAATACATTGATAACCGTATTGGCAAATGTGAAATGACAATGACTGGTTTCCTTATCTATTTTTTAAAATGGTTTTTTTTTCACATAGATTATTTTAATTTTTAAGCGTAAATAAAATTATTTAATTTTCGAAAATTCATTTTTTTTTTAATTTTCCGAAAACTTCGGTTTTTTTCGGAAATGTATTATTTAAATACTCTCCAATTTTTCCACGTTTTCCGAGGCTCTGGGAAAAAACCTTTTTTTTCTGAAATTTTCCCGATTTTTTCCGGAAATTTTCCGGCATTTTGATCCCTACTTTTTCAATTCACAAGAATTGGAGTTTCATCATCTCACACTGTCTGATGAAGGACATTATATATATAATAAGTTTATTCAAATGTTTATTCAGGATTTGTAGTGCGTGTAAGTAACATTCAAATAATTACTTGCATATTCTACCAGTTGTGTTTATAAATTTTTGTAATAGGACCGGCTCTTTGGCTGCCCACTTTCCAGAGCAATTTTTAGGTTAAGATAGACACCGTTGAATTTTAAATTTCTAACTATATACCTAGGACTTACATTTACTTATAGGCGTTTGTGTTTGTGGGCTAGCAACTACGCTAATGGTCTATTGTTAACTAGTAAACTACCCCCTATTAGGGACTTGTATAGGCAACACATCATATACATTCTTATCAATGTCTGGATAATGGTTATGTCAATAATAATTATTATTTACATAGATAATATATATTATATT
This sequence comes from Acyrthosiphon pisum, assembly GCF_005508785.2. Lineage (NCBI taxonomy): Eukaryota > Metazoa > Arthropoda > Insecta > Hemiptera > Aphididae > Acyrthosiphon > Acyrthosiphon pisum. The sequence goes on from NC_042493.1 coordinate 60,241,617, forward strand.
ATCTATGATTATTTATTACTGATTAGTGGCTAGACATTTGGATTACAGAAATTTTGTAATGTAAGTGGTTTTTTGAGGTCTCTAAAATTTTAAATATTTGCTGAAAGTAACTTAATGGTTTACTGTTTCTGTTTTTAGTTCACACAAATACACAATGTATTATATCATGGTTTTCAAAACTGACATATAATGTTAGTACCTACGAGGAACTAGGAAGTCCAGCAAATGTATTGACAATTTTTGATAAGTCTATTTTATTTAAGTCAATTCTACAGAACAAGTATACATTATAAATATTGCAATTCAAGTTATAAAAACATTAATATTAAAGTGAATACTAAAACTTAAACGGTAAGAATATTATTGTGGGTACATCATGTGATTTTATTGATTTATTAATTTAAA
>NC_042493.1:60243420-60247442 GCF_005508785.2 Acyrthosiphon pisum
TATTATATAGATCAGAATTACCTCAACCTGGGCACATAATACATTATACAACATAACTACACACATATGTTGATTATGTTAGTTAACTAACTGTTTACCCCTCCAAAGCGTTATCATAATAAATAAATAACACTTAGTTATGTTACAGTTACTTAAAAATATATGTTTACAAGAATTACAATTAAATGTATTTTTTTTGTTTCTTATAGTCAGAAAAAGAGGGTTTCGAGTTCCAGATTAAATAGGATATTAATGTATAACATGGACTACTCAATTATGTTTTCTTCAGTTCATACATATATTTTGTCATTACCAGTTTCTGATAAATGAAATTACACAACTGAATAATAATTAATTTTAATAATATTTTTATCATTTTTGAAATGAATTTTGATTGCGAGGAATGAAACATTAAATTATTGTTAAGATTGTAAGAAACAAATTATTGTTTATAAAAATACTATAAATTTAAATTAAGTTAAGTTAAGTTGTACCTTTGTAAACGTTTACAATCAACTTTTGACTTAAAACAATCTTGTGTTCACTTAACTTAGCTTATCTTGAGTTAATCATATTTATTAACAATTACAAATCTTAGTGTTAACTCCACCATTGACGGTCCTCAGTCCGTATGAAAAAGGAGGAAGGGCGCTTTAGACATTTTTCTTTTTTAGTTGAAGTATTAAAAATTAATCATGCTTCTCTTGGTTTTAAAGTATTGTATTGTTCTTTTAAATTGTTTTTAAATCTTAATATTATTATCTATATTGTGTTTTTTTTATTTTGTAGGATATACTATACTACCATTGTCCAACTGTGAAGAAGTAGGTAGGTAGCCAATTTTAATAGTGCAGATCTTTGAAGACCAGGGTGTGTAAATGTGAATTGGAAAGTGGCAACATATACCTAGTTCAGACTTCAGAAATGTAGTTAGACATGAGTTATGGAAATTGGATTCATTAATTTTTGGACATTCAAAGTAACTTTATGATAAACATTAGTAAAACCCTAATAAATGCATTTTTTTATTTTGTAGACTATACCATACTACCATTGTCCAATTGTGAAGAAGTAGGTAGCTAATTTTAATAGTGCAGATCTTCATAGACTTGGATGTATATATGTGAATTGGAAAGTGGCAACATATACCTAGTTCAGACTTCAGAAATGTAGTTAGACATGAGTTATGGAAATTGGATTCATTAATTTTTGGACATTCAAAGTAACTTTATGATAAACATTAGTAAAACCCTAATAAATGCATTTTTTTATTTTGTAGACTATACCATACTACCATTGTCCAATTGTGAAGAAGTAGGTAGCTAATTTTAATAGTGCAGATCTTCATAGACTTGGATGTATATATGTGAATTGGAAAGTGGCAACATATACCTAGTTCAGACTTCAGAAATGTAGTTAGATATGAGTTATGGAAATTGGATTCATTAATTTTTGGACATTCAAAATAACTTTATGATAAACATTAGTAAGACCCTAATAAATGTATTTTCTATCTAATAATTGTATTAAATATAATTGAATAAGATTTTATATTTAACTTATGATTAATACAGCAAATAACTAAATTACTAATTGGTACAATTTGAATATTCCAATTCAAAATTATTCAAAGAACTTTGCATTTCAACATTTCTAAAACAAATAATATATTGATATTAATAATAATAATAAACTTTATATACCTAACGGAATATAATTTCAATTTAATTTTAAATATTCAGTATGGTACAGACATACAGTGTAAAATATACATAATTATAATATTTAATATACAGATTTACAATAAATAGTTTAAATTTAAATATAATAATAATAATGACAAAGTTTAACACTTAAACCATAATAGCCTATATCAATGGTGTTCCACAGATTCTGAAATTTTTTAAAATTTTGTTCTTTACTTTTATAATGTTTAGTGACTAATACGTATGTAAACTGTTTTGTGCTAAATATGCATTGTTTAATACATTATAAAGTTTAAAAACTTATATAAATGCTGTTTTATTTTACAGCTGTTACGTAAAAATCTTATAAAATATTAAATGTAATATACATTATTATTATAATAGTTAAATGTAATTTAATTAGTTATTACTATTATTATTAGAAAAAAAGAAGTTTTTTGTTGTTGAATGCTAGAGACTAACAATACCGCAATTTACACAATTGATATCTTAATATGTTATAAATAATACACAATACTTTGGTACAATATAAAACTCAATTAAGTTTAAAAAAAATTTCCGATTGTATATGATTATACCAAATAAATATAGATCACAGTATGTACTTAAAAATAAATCTGCTTGGATACAACAATTCAGTTATTAGTATTAATTGTATGTGTATATTAAATATGCATTATATTGGTATGATAGGTAGTAATTTGTTTTGAATTTCACAATATAACTTCAGCAATATTTATACGAGATAAATATTTCAATTTTAACGACATTGAACATAAGGAACAATAATAATTTAATATTTAATAAATATTAAATTATTATTATTTATTAATCATTTTTTAATAATATAATAATTTATTTCCATTGTTAATTATTCAAATAATGAATCGTTATATGTAAGATTGTTTATTTAAGTTCAAGAAGTTGAGATGTAGGGTGTAGAATGTCCAAAACATGTATATTGTAATTTTATTGAATTTATGTTTCAATATTTGGTTTAAAATAAGACATATTGAAAAAATTTCGGGGGGATCCATATCCCCTGTACCACCCTCAGATACGGCCTTGCTCAGTTGTGAAATTATATTTGTATTTTGTATATTATAATAATATAATAATATAATATATTGAAAATTAAAATATTTTTAAATTCGGCGGCCAGTGATAAATGTTATTTGTTGTTTATTCCAAGCCAAATTGATATTATATTTTTCATCTATGAAAGTGATATTAACCGTTTTTTTCTAGTGATATAAACCGTTTTTATTTATTGTCTGGTTTATTATTTTAGTTTGTTATCATAGGTAATCGTAATTAATTACTTCAGTTACTTTTCTTTCAATATCATAAATTTGGATTCTTTATTAGGTGGGCGGTGGCTAAAGTAATAATAGGAAATTGGTAAATGGTACCTCTTTGATTGTTGATATAATGATATTAATAATGTCTTAGGTACGTATGGGGGTTAAACAAAACTGTGTAATGAAAAAAGTGCAATGTTTTGGGGCGCTCTTCTCGTAGTGGGATAAATTTGAAATTTGAACCATATAGGTTCCTTATATTGGTAGGTATCGCATGCTAAGTATAAATTTAGGGGTTGAAATTCATAACCCTTTATATTTTTTAGTTTTGGTCATTTACATTTTATTTTGTACTTTTCCTATCATACTTTTCTTAAAATAGCATTAATTTGGATTTTTTATTAGGTGGCTAAGGTAATACCCACCTAATGGTATTTGATTCTTGTTATAATAATATTGGAAATCTGTAATTAACTCAGATTAAAATTATGCCCAAGTTAGGTACATACAACAAACTTATATTGAGATTGACTATTTATCTAATCATCATGCAAATAGTTTATTTTAAATCACGGTTATTAAATAATTCTTAAAGAATTTCAACTGCTAAATTCATACTTTGCATGCGATACCTACCAATATAGAGAACTTATGGTTCTAATATCAAGTTATAAAAGTTAGTTATAAGAAAAAATTATTTAGCTCTTGTCAATTAAATCTATACTAATTATTTCAATTTAAAGTATTAATGCATATTTTAATAAACTTGGAGGACCATAGTTTAAACTAGCGGACCAAAATTGATGATTTGACTATCAACATTTTTTTTTGTGTCTTGTTCGTTGGGAAAGTGAATCTAGTTGGTGCATTGGGGAAGTAAAAGTCCTATATATTCCAGTAGTTTTCAAGAGCGCCGGAAAAAACAAAAATATATTAATGAAAACCGGAAATTTTCATGCGAAATTGGTTTATGACAAAATCATAAAAATGGTTTTTGGGGGTTACTCTAAGACAA
>NC_042493.1:60249180-60250127 GCF_005508785.2 Acyrthosiphon pisum
TCACGCCCTCTTAAGTAACAAGTATATCATTGTTTAGTCATATACTCATATATGTCTACTACCTACCTATGTCGCAATCCCTAAAATCAGATTTATGATATTTTAAAAGTAATTAAATATAATATTTGAATGTGTTATGTGTAATAATGGACCATCAATTTATTTTTATTTTTTTACCATACAACTGTAGAAGTTTGTAAATTTGTAATTTTTTGAATGTTTGTTGTAATTTGGCACCTATTTACATTTTTAACGTATTTACAATATTTTAATAAAACAAAAGAAAATATTTAAATATTTTATAAATAACCTACATATTTAAAATTTGCCCCCAAAATTTGTTTTATTTGCCCTTTAAATTATGCAGCATCCCACGCCCTTTTTTACCAGTCCGTGCCTGGCTATACCTACACCATATACGGGGGCTAAAATAATGTGTCCCCTGACACACTTTGTGTCCCCTGAAAATCAAAATGTGTCCCCTGAATGACAAATGTGTGTCCCAAGTTATATAACGTGTTTTTAGATTTTTAGAAATAACGAACATTGTTCGTAATTCTTGAAATAATTGAGCAATTTATTAAGGTTTGATCCATAGGCGTGATGAATTTTTTTTGGGGGGGCTCTTTTTTTGGTATGTTGGAACTTCTTGCGAATTACTTGGCAAAACGGCTATAATGATTTAGATAAAGAACATAATATGCTATAAATATAACTAAAGAAAAATATAAAAATACTGAAGAAACCCATTTTAAAGTGAAATATAAATAAATAATATACAACCATACATCATATTATTATCAAATACATATTTTGTATTTGAATTAAATATAAAAAAAAAAACAGTTTAATTTGGGAATTATTACTATAGTATAAGGTTTAAACGAGTACTTTTCGGGCAAATACATTAAGAACATCTTCAGCATATTAATAATATTAGCTAAGTC
>NC_042493.1:60264084-60286532 GCF_005508785.2 Acyrthosiphon pisum
ATACAATATATTGTACATTGAAATTGTGATATCCCATGCACGAAATGTCAAAAAAAAACTCAACCAAATTGTATATAATTATTTATATGTAAAAATGTAAAATGCATCACCTTGATTACCCAGAACTACAATTGTTTTAATATTTAATATTTACAGTGTCACCTTCTCCAATATTTATATATTTCATTGTAATGTAACAAGCTTCTTCCTTCAGTGGAAAAGTAAGTTAAATTACTTTATTTAGTAAAATTATACATTGAATGAAATTCGTAGATACCCCTCTAAGAGGTGCCATGTAATTTAGACATACCCCTCTTAGAGATGACATGCAATTTGGACATTCTAATGTATGTTTAATTTTTTGGCACGCAATTCGGATTTACCGCTAAAAAGGAACTGGTGCCGCGACTTGTTAGGAGACTAAGGGGAAAATAAATATATATATATATAGTATATTTATTACATACTATATGAATATATATAGATAATCAAACAACTCCCAGTCAATTGTCACTAATGGGTGGTTACTTATTCTAATTTGCAATAAATATGTATTCGGTCATCACATACACTTATTGTGCTAAATAGTACAGATTGTGCATATCTTTATAAAAATAAAAATAAAAAAAATAATTAGGTATATCTGTATATATAAAAAGACTTGTCCTGGGTGATTCATCATCACCTAGCCGGAACTGCTGAAGCTATGGATATGAAATTTTCAGTAAATGTACTTATTACTATGTATAGGCGCACTAAAAAAGGATTTTTCGAAATTCGCATTTTAAAGAGGTGCTCAAACAGGGATCTCGAGATTCACGATGGAAATTGGAAATTTTATTTTTATTTATTTTTTAAATAGTTGCCATTGGTTACAGTCTACAGTAGAAATTAATATTTATTTATTATTGGTTTCCATTGTTTATTTGGGCAGATCAGGTACAAGCTAGCACGGGTTCAGCTTGGTATGAATGTTTGTGTGTAGATTAGACCTCTAGAAAGAAGATAGATTAATTTAATAAGGACTAAATTTGGTTTTTTTTATTCATTGGATTTTAGTACGGTTAGGTTAGGTTAGGATTTTGTATTGATGGATCATACTAATCCACCGTAGGTGGAATTAAGTAAAAATGATAAACTTTGTATAACTTTGATACTTTAGAGTTAAATCATACACTTATGTACAAACAGCACGGGGTCCACGATCTGCCGCAGGTAGATTGCCTACCTGATAATATACTGCTGCGAACCAGAATTTTTATTCTGGGCCACGGAAAAGTTAAGATAAGTTTTGAACACCATACATCGATTATTAAATAACGAATTTAACAAAGTTTGAGTCTATAGATTTGGTACCTACATTTAACGGGCAACGAAGTGCACGGGATCAGCTATTTTTGATAAAAATATATTTATCATTATTACCGCTAGAAACATTTCAATACGTTTTCATTAACCATTTTTTATGTTTACTTTCCGATCACATTAAACGATAAAATTTGAATAAAAAATTATACATATAAACGTCTGGAGGCAAAATAAACAACCAATCACGGGCGAAGCTGTGACGGGTCGGCTAGTTATTAATATAAAATACGTGAGCAATGTGTATTTTTTACTGTATTTAAGTTTCGCTATTAGTTGTTCATAATTAATTATTGGTTATTACATTTAATTGATAATAATAATACGGAGGTATTAAATTAATTTAGTTGATAAATAAATTACCAATCGGTCGGGAACCATCATGGCTACACTCCGAAAAAGAACTTTTAAGTTTTCTGGTAGTTCTTGGCGTCCAGCATATCCAGGATTCATGGTCAGGAATATCGCAAATTCTTGGTTCATAGGAACCGTATCGCCATCGCTAGAAAAAGAAAAAATCGTTAAAAGTAAAAATGACGGTACCCACGATGGAGGTCCAAAATTCTGTTGGTCAACGAATACCTGAAAATGAATGTTTCATTATTGCTTTTGCGGGCCATAAACACGGTGTAAACTTGCTGAGCGGCCACCGAAAGTACCGGAAGTTCAATCCTGTTGAACTCGTCAAAGCAACCCCACGTACCCGAGTGCACTAAGCCTTTGAAAATACGACCTAGTCCACGGTAGTCCATTTGATCCGAACAATTAAAAACAACTACGTATTTCCCGAGTGATTTTCCCATGTCTTTCGTCGTCTCCGTTTTCCCTGTTCCCGCTGGTCCCGCCGGTGCGCCGCCCATATTCATACCTGTAAATTTCCGTCAGGTTTATATGTATGGATATATCAGATTAAGAGTCTATATAGAAGTAATGCGTTTAAGTAAGTTTCATGCGAATCGCGGACGCTTTGTCCCCACCGTATCGTCCAGGTCAAAATATGAGTCCATGGACGTTTGATCCTCGTGAATTATTAAGGTAGGATGTTTATTGTTTGGTGCCCCGGTATTTCAAATTTTAATTATCAAATTTAAATGTATTACAATATAATTGTCATCAGTCAAATTTAAATAATTTAAGTGAATTATATAAAAATACAATAAATTTACAATAGAGTAGGTACAATGCAAATATTATAAATAGTAGGTAACTTAATTTTATATAATTTAAAAAAATAAGTGATCTAATGTAAATAATTTATATATGGTATTGACATTTTAAATATAAAAGAAAACATATATAATTATGAAAATGTAAATGTATTATATTTTTATATAATACATATTATTTAAAATTGAATGATGACAATTATACTGCAATGAATATAAATTTAATAATTATACTGAAATTTTTCATTTTTTTTAATAAGTATTGAAATTTTAATTAAAAAAAAATAGAGATTTAAATTTGATGGATTTAAAATACCGCGGTACCAAACGTCCCATGGCTACGAAATTAAGATAATATACAGGACACGAAACAAACATATGATAAATGATACCCACACCTTCTCACGCTGCCGCAAGACTACTATAGTACTAATCAAATGTACATGTGTTATAAGACATTAGTCCCTAATTTTTCCAGTATCGCAGAATAATCTTATTTAAGCGGTACCTAGTTGTCTTGATAATATGAGAAGGAAACACAAAAATATTATTGATAAGGCAAATCGTTTTGTATCCTGTATATTAATCGTGCCTACGATAATGGTTATTATTATTATTATAAATAACGTTCTATAACTCTCGTGGACCAAATGTCTTACCTTATAATTGACTGAGACAAAACATCAGAGGGTTAGTATAACATGTGTATGGTTAGTAATTATTACGGGGACAAAACGTGGGTGATTTAAGACAAAGATAGAGTGAAAAAAATATTATAATTTAATAATTATAAAATTTATAGAAAATGGATTATAAATATTTGATACAAATGTCAATTTTCTACAGTTATACAAATTATAACATATTGTACCATATTATGCCTAAACAAAACGGACTTTGTTAAAAACTGGTGTTGCGATAATATTTTCGTTTTCTTAGAGTTTTTTGTTAGTTATTCTCAATTATAAAGTACTGGGATTTTTTTTTATTTTTACACCCCAACTAAAAACTAGTTAAAATTATGATAGATTCGTATATCGTCCCAAATTGTTTTGGGATATCTTACCAACTGCTTGGGCTAAGGTAATGAAACATCGATCTGTGAGTGGCGTGATTACAAGCCTATCTGAACAGCCCAGGAACTCATTTTGGTACACAAACAACACGTCGGTTATTCGAACTTCGCACCGGTCCAATTCTTCTGTGTAATAAAACCGCTCTTGTTTTAACCATTCAAAATCAAATAGGTTTGTGATCTTCTTTTGGTATAATGATTCAAATATATCCCTAAAGTAAACACGTAATATTTCAATTTCTGACAAACAGTTAATAATAATGTTCATGTATATTCTTTAAACCTCTGGTGGACGTGTATCGTAATCAAAGTCTCATAGTTTAATCTTTCATTTTTGGTCAGATTCTTAGTAGTGGCGTCAATAAGTATATTGAGTAGCTTAAGAAATTCTTGATTAGTGTCTTTCATAATTTTTTTCATGGTGATAGAATTTTTAAGAGCATATTCTGTTCGAATTGTCCACAGCATTTGTATACCGATGAGACCGATCTGTTAATGTACAATCGAATAAATATACTAGATGTTTAAATCTATGGATCTATTAAAAAAAATATTCGCACTTGAGCAGGAAATAATTCAACCATCGTTATAATTGAAAATGTTGGGTCTTTCATAATGTAATTATCCACATTCGCTATTAATTGATTCACAGAAAATTTCGATTCATCAAGCAGAACGTTTAACCAATTTTCCACTCCTCCAGTACATAATACGGGATGTTCCAATGTGATTTTTTCACCTTCTTTGGATACGATATCTCGCACTTTATCGTATTCGGACTCGAAGTATATCAGCTTTGCAGTATTATCAAAAAGACTCAGCAAATGAGGTTGAATGTTATGCGAGTTCGAAGCTTGACCCAGAATTTCCAAAAGCACTGGGTCCGATATAAAGTAAAACCTCGAAAATATGTTTCTTTTTTGGTCCAAGTACCTAATTGATCAACTATTATTATAAGTTCATAATATTTAATAGGCACTTGCCTCAAAGACAGTCTAGCCATGCAAGAATTTTGCGAATTGCTACACTGCTATGAGACAAATTATACGAATATTAAATAATAAAATAAGTATAAATTTGATTGTAATAGGTTGTGATACCCCGCTAATGACTTTTGACACAACTCCAACTGTTCAAGCATGTACGGCAGTAAAATTTCCATAGACCCATCTCCGGTGCATATTTCAATGACGTTCTCGAGAAATCGTGCTTTGCTCATTAAAGTTACCCACAATTTATCTATAGCCTAAACGTAAACCTTGTAAATGCATCAATGATAAAAAATATCGATAAAATAACTTACAGTGAAACGTTTTGTTTCTAGTGGTAGTTGCTTAGATATATCACCACCGATAAAAACGGCTTCTAAATACATCCAAAGATTTTGCACAAGAATCCAATTTTCCAAGACTTGACTGGTCACTGCGAATTTCTTAACCCAATCCATTATTTCTGACTTGAACGCAATATTATACCTACAAACAGTTCATAAGTATCATTGTTTTTGTATATCACTAGTCATATTTTATTTTGCATTTGTATAATATATAAGAGAGTAAAACAAGTTTGTTTGAATGGTTTGAGTCTGTTTGAGTGGCTCCCGGGATGATTTAGATTCACAATTGGATCCGGTAGGTCTGACCCCGGGGTGGTGCTCAAACAAGGATTTTGATATTTACGATGGAAATTTTTGTTTATAAATGGTTGCTTTTAGCTATAGGAGAAATAACTAGTAGAAATTAGTGTTTTATTTGTATATTGGTTGCCATTTATTTATTAATAAATCGGACAAATCAGGTACAAGCATGCATCAAATCTAATTTTCACACATTGCCGAGTTGCACTTACTACAGAGAGTTACACCCAAAAGAAGTTGAACAATTACAATTTATTTAAGAGTTGTCATTTTGTACGGTCGAAAAAGTGCGCGGAATCAGCTAGTAATGATATTATAAAAATAATAAATAAATAAAAAATTACACGTCTTACCTATTGGATGCTAATGAGCTCATAATCATTTGTGAATCTTCTAGTATGGCTACGACTTCCGCTACTTCTTGTCCTTTTACAAGTAATAATCCTCTGTTTTTAAAACTAGCCAATTCTATTTTTATAGTCGACCAATCGAATATTATTTGACGCAATTTTGCTTCAATGTCAATCTCTTTGATTGCTGTCTGGCATATATCTTCCAGCTCATCTTTATATTTCAATAAAGGAGCAGACATAATATCTTTGAGTGCAAAATCATGATCGTTTACTGGGAATAGTGTACTAGTCGCATTTTCTATCATTTCCCAATGCCTAGGTTTTAGTGAATTCTTAAACATCATTTCTACTAGAATCATTTTATCCGACCATTCGTCAATGTTATTTTTTAATTCTTCATATGTTGGCCATTCCTTTAGACCTTTAGGAAGTTTACGACACTTTTGTGTGTACTCTGCTAAACTATCAATAATGTCATCTATTTTTAAACGGTTCCACAGTGTACTCGACCAGGTTTGAATGGAACGATTGACTGCACTATATAGATCATAAAGTCTTTTTAGTAAGTTGAAAACTCGTCTAGTTTCATTCAGTGTAGGATATAAGGTCACTGGCGTTTTGAACAAACGCTCTCCATCCTGATAACGTTCCATCAACGAGACTAACTCGTCGAAACGATCTTGAAATAGTAAAACCCTAAGCATAGATTAAACGAAAGCAAGTTTAATAACCTTAAAAGTACCATTCCATAATATCATATATGTTTATTTTTGTTTTACCTCTCAGCGGCCTCGGAAGGCATTAGTCCATCGACCATAGGACCTCTTTCAATGAATTGTTTGTCAAAAACCACTATATCTGACTTAAGATTTGCTATGCCTTCTTGTAATTCCGTCCTCAAAGGGATGTATATATCCAACAGTCTTTGCGGTACGTTGCACATCTACAAAATAACGCAAATATTTTAATGTTATTAGTACTAATAAGAATAGCACTCTTTATATTCGTTTGTATATTATCATGATTTATGAATGTCACCTCCAATTTGAGTTTTTTATAAGTTTCGGTGAGTATATTCAACTGTCGCTCATCGTCAGGCTTTATTGGGACTTGGTATTCACTTAACAAATCGTACACGTCAACGGTAATTTCTATTTCATTGTCTAAATCTGTTAAATTATTTTCTAGTTCTTCTAAACATATTATCACCTTTCTGGCATCGACCAAATCGTTGATTGGTGACGAAATTATACTATATTTCTCTGCTATGTATTTACACAAGTATTTCAGTTTAGAAGATTCTAATATACCATTGGCGAATAATATTTGCCAATCTTTGATTTCATCGTGTAGTGACTCTTTGAATTCGTCTAACAATACAAACAGTTTTAGGGAACAATGCTGCTTAAATAATATAATATTATAATAAAAACAGAAATTAAGTGCTAATTTTAATAATTACCTAATTGGATTTCCACAGGTCCAATTTCTACACTCAGAGGTTCATCGTATATCATATTGATTGTATGTTTCATATGGTCAAATACATATCGAATTGTGTCCAATTCAGTTTGTTTTTCTAACAACCAATTGATTTTTTCTATTTTCTGATGAAATTGTACCCAAATTTCTTGATATTTATTAGCGTATAGCTGAAAATAATATTTCACTTTAAAACATATGTATTTTTATAATAAGTGGACATATCGTTACGGATACGACGTTTTCTATTTCCATTTTTAATGGTTTTGTAGCATTTCCTACTTCTTTGGCAGCACCATGCACGTCCTTGTTCTTAGATATAGTTTTCTTATAGCAATAATCGTTTCTCTGCGTATCATAAATCATAATACTTCAATATAATATTTACATTAGAAGATAGAAATTAATGGAGAGCAATATGTTAGACAATATTTAGTCTCAATGACTACAAACAGGTGCAGACAGCGAGAGAGAGAGAGAGAGAGAGAGAGAGAAATATATTACCTAGATACACTAGGTGCAGTTTGATATAGATATTAATAAGTGTGCGTATACATAATATTTGAAATACTAAGCACGTTTCATTATGTATTTAGTCAAATTAGACCTTATATAGTATTTTGAAAATAAACGCCGTGGATGTAATTGATTTTTTATAATTTTATCAAAAAGTGATCTCGAACCGTAAGTTAGATCACATTGCTTCAACACTTTGTGCCATCAAATAAAATAATTATCGACAATACTACAAAAGTATATAATATAATAAAAGTTGATTTACTTTTAAGTGATGAAAACCCAAACGTGTTAATGTTGTCGTCGCATTCAGTGCGTTTGAAGACACATGCTTCAAAGCCGAGTTAATTACTCTCCACGATGGTTCAACTCCAATGTTAGAATCAGCCAGAGTTAATTTGATTTTCAACATCGGTGACCGATCCGAATTTAATTGACGTCTATGTTAATAAAATATTATTATTATTATTATTGTTGTTAAACAGTTTGCTGCCGAAAATCAATCGGATACTCACTGACAAGACAACCCTTTTATCATATGATCGAAAGTATTGCGCATCGTGTTTATCAGCGACTTTGTGTAAAAAAAATTATAGAACCTAAAAACACTCATACACCAGTCATCAACTTGTCTACTTGTAGGATGGGCAGCAGCAGGAAACTTTTCGTCTGTATAAAATAATATTTTTCTTTGCATAAAACGTGTGTAAAAAAATGTGATTACAAGCAAGCGTCAAAACGGTGTCCCGTCAATAGATAGCGGATAATTAATAGCGCGACAATAGATAGCGGTCAATTTATAGCGCGTAAATTGATCGTGAGCGACTTTTGATAGTATGACAATTTATAGCGTCGTATAGATTTCTTGAATAAAATCAAACCTAATAAAACCGATATATATCAGAATCGGAAACTTAATATTACTATCTAAAATAATATAGGCAATAAAGATAATGAGACTATATTCAATACCTATACTAGTACCTATACAATACAGTATATCAGTTGTCACTTGTCAGTCGGTACAACACCATAATATTATAACAGTGCTACTTCTAACTATTACCTATATAATATAGTAATTTTAAAATGTCTTTAAAATATATAAAAAGTGAAAGAGGTAAAAATATATTAGTTCATCAAGGTTTTATGTACCATTTCGAAAAAAATGGAGTACAAAAAAAAAATATGGAGATGCGTACGTTTTAAAAATAAATGCCGAGGCCGCGTTCGTGTTATTGGTGATATCAATAATGAGAATTATTTCTATAAATGTTATTATTATTAATATTATTTTTATTATAAAATATAAAGGTATCTGCTTCAGTTGCTGGACAATTACCAAATGTGCAAACTCTAAAAAGAACCGTTCAGACAGTTCGTCAAACTCATTTAGGAGCTCCAATTAATCCTCAAAATTTTAATTTTGAAATTCCAGACCGATTCACGAAAACAACGAATGGTGAGCAATTTTTACAATTTTATTACAGATCTGAGACAAATCGAATTCTATTATTCTGTACAAAACGGAACCGCGAATTAATGGTTAACTGTGAAAATTGGTTTTGTGACGGAACATTCTCATGTGCCCCTCAAATATTTCAACAACTTTATACTATTCACGCTGTTTATTATAATAAACTGAAAATATATATAAATTAATGTTTCAAGCTTTAAAGTCATTAATACCTAATCTAAACCCACTTAATATAATGATGGACTTTGAAAAGGGGGCAATGAATGCTGTCAAATTTGAGTTTCCAAATGCATCTATAAATGGTTGTTTTTTTCATTTATCACAATGGCGTCACGTTCAAGAAACTGGATTACAAAAGAAATATAGGGAAAATTCAGATTTTACATTATACATACGAATGTTACCAGCTTTAGCATATGTACCAACAAATAAAGTTGTCGATGCATTTGAGAAACTTTTAGATACAGACTTTTATATTCAAAATGAAGAGATATTGATGCCATTAATAGATTATTTTAAGGGAAATTGGATTGGTCACTTACACAGAAATAAAAAAAGAAGAGAACTCAATTTTCCAATAAATATATTGAACTACTATTCTTAAGTGTCTGCTGATTTACCCGGAACAAATAACTCCGTAGAAGGGTGGCACAATTGTTTTTCTGCAATGTTAAGCTCCTCATCCCACTCAACAATATGGAAATTCATAAATGCGTTGCAAAAAGAGGAGCCATTAAATAGAATGAAAATAGAGCAATATGTTGCTGGGATGGAACCGCCATCAAAAAAAATATATAAAGATCGAAGTGCTAAAATCAAAAAAATTTGTTTAGATTATGAAAATAGAACAATTGAAGACTATCTAAGAGGCATAGCACATAATTTCCAGTTACAGGTATAATTATTTTTAGGCAACATAAATATTATAATATCCATTAATTAAATTTGTATATTATACATTTTTTAGGCAACATAAATATTGTTTAATTTTAATTGTGACTTGTAATATTTTTTACTATTAGTATATTTTTTTAAATAATTTATTTTATTATTATTTTTATTGAATTCTATACGGCACTACAAATTGTCCTACTATGAAAAGTCGTTCGCGATCAATTTACGTGCAATTAATTGACCGCTATGAATTGTCGCGCTATCAATTATCAGCTATCTATTGACGTATATCCCGTCAAAACTGCGTTTATTTTATATGTAGATTTCGGATAAACTCGTACCGTTACGTTTAGCTTCTCCGTCCGTGTCTTTTATAACCTCCAACGCTTTATTCAAGTTGAAAAAATCATACATCGTGTCTTCGTCTTTGAAGGAATATTTATCGTTCACTCTGTAAATAATCAACTTAATCAAATAACTGAACACCTCTTCTATGAAAATAGTTTTGTCTGAAATTATTTTCATTGTATCCTCCAAATGGATCCGGTTCAGTTCCTTAAATTCCTGGGGCCATACCGGATGTGATGGCAACTTGATTAATAGATATTGAGCTATATTTTCGATTTCGTTTCGTAAAATATAATTGAAGTCGGCGAGCTAAGTCCAAAGGTATATATTAATTACATGTAGATAAGACAAATTTGTATGAAGTCGACGGTTTTAACAACAAATAAATAAATATATATATATATATATTGGTAATTTAACACATACCGTTTTTATAAATGCCTCGCTGTAATTGAAATTCTTCATCACGTCGTGCATTATATTTGTGGCTCCGGTTGAAGACCATTTTACCGTATTAAGCAATGGTATCAGCAGCTTATCCATTTTCATCAGTTCAAAATTAATTAAATTATAAAATATATCTGGTACCATTTGTCTGTAGACGTGAACAACTTCAATTACATTGATTATCTTAATAGTATTAATAGGTTTTATACCGTAATTGGTTGTATCGTTTTACGATATCTTCAGCGTATAAATATCTTTGGTACATCATGTCTTTACGCTGTACCTTCAACTGTAATCTCCGAGGTATGGGAAGTCGTTGGTACATCATGAGCTGAGCAATGTCAACTTTTTCAGTAATGAACTTCGAAAAATTGACGCTATACTTCCTCGTTGTCTGATCTCTGATTAATAACGGGCCAGTCCTCGACATATTATCCT
This sequence comes from Acyrthosiphon pisum, assembly GCF_005508785.2. Classification (NCBI taxonomy): domain Eukaryota; kingdom Metazoa; phylum Arthropoda; class Insecta; order Hemiptera; family Aphididae; genus Acyrthosiphon; species Acyrthosiphon pisum. Next base: position 60,275,282 of record NC_042493.1, read on the forward strand.
TTTTGATTTTTGAACAAAATTAAATTTTCATTTTTTTAAATTATTTCATACAGTAGTGGTACGTAATAAACGCAGGACTACTATTCAACTGTACTTACTTTTTCGGAAATTTGCTCGCACCAATCTGCGTGCAGAGTTAGTTCGTGGTTTCTAAGCGCGGTACACAAAGCATTGTACGTATTCACATTTTCTCCCCACAGATTTTCGCTCTTACTCTGTAAGACGATAATTTGTAAATTTATAAATGCACCATGTGGTATTTGGTTTTGGAATACAATAAGTGTTAACTTTTACCAAAAAGAATTTCATCGGCGTTTCAATTTTGTCGTTTATCATCTTAATCCATATGATTTGGCTAGAAATCGTAGGTAAGTGATATGTAAATGGCACGTTATCCCTGTACGTAGAGTACAAATTTCTGTAGTCTAAAATAAATATTTTTAGATTAACTGCCGTATATATGGATGAATCACTCGAAAGTAATAATTATCATGCTAAATCATTTACTAATGTTTATATTTTTTAATGTACTAATGTACACTATTTCGAGATCCAAATCATCCATTTTTAGAGATTCACATTTCTTCAACAGTTCAACTTTGTTTACGAAGTCTGGTGTTTCTTCGATCACGGTTTTCAGATGTTTTTTTAGCCGAATTTTGAATTCCACGACATCCGAATCAAATTGGTCACTGTCTGCTTTAAACTTTCGATCTTCAATTAATTTTAGTAGGTCTTCTCTTTTTTTCGTAAACGTTTTGAACTTTTCTTTCAGCTCAGAATAAAGTTTACGAACCATTGGGATCGATGATTTTTTCAAACCTTTATACGACTGATATGTTTTTATCATATTTTTCATCTGAAAAAAAAATAATAGGTAAAAAAACATGGAGAATATTTGCTATCTATTAAATCCTATGCCTGAAATATTAATTAGAAAAAGTTATTGATTTTGGCGAGGACAAACAAACATACCTTGTATTAGGAATGCTCATTTAATATAATATGATATATATAATATAATTTAATATAATTACATATTGGCTATTAGTGTACTTACTTTCTCGAGTCGGTTGACGAATTCAACGAAGTTTCTGAACGACGTGATGAATAATACCCGAAACGGCTCCCGGTCTTCGATTTTTATTTTGTTAACCGATTTGTTATGACAATTGAACACGTGTTCCTTGAGTTCTATGCACCGTTCGAGTTTCTCGAGCAATATGGTTTTAGGTTGGCTCCAAAAGACCACGGTCAAGTCGTCGGTCAGATAGTTAACACTACTTATTACTGTCTGGTTCAAACACGTCAACAGCATCTTGGTTGTGAATCGTTTATCAAACGCGTATTTGGAAAATGACTGTGCAATCGGCATACCATCGAAAACGTTTTCTATCGCCGATCTCAAACGAGTGATGTCGGTTTGGTACAGATCATCGAACATCCTCTCGAATGAGTTCAGATAAATCACAGTTTCCCTTATTTTTCTGTAGAAATGCATCATTCTCTGTTTCACGATTATCCACGACTATATGATAATATATGGCCAAGCGTGTTATTAAGATCATATTTCGTTATAGTATAATATATTACGTGATATTAGGTATAATAAGTGATGTACCTAACTCGGAGTGAATTTTTGAGTGAGCGGTGACTATAGTAAGATTTAATTCACTGATTTCAATTATTTTAAAAGTTACTACTTCGTTCCCTAAATTGGAGGTTCTCAAACTTTTCATGATGCTCATTTTGGAAAAATTTTAATTTTTAGTGACCCTCAATAACTGACACAAACTTTTTTTTACTTATTAATTGTTTCTTTGTTTATCACTAACTTGGCGGTAACTTTCCATTTCAGAGTTTTATAACAGCACGAACTTAACACCAGAACGTTAGAAAAAAATCTAAGTACACATTTCTAACTATGTGACCAAAAAAGTGTATAATATAACAATACAATAATAGACTTAAAACCATGGAGTATATAAAAAGTGTACATAGTTATTCTTAGTTTAGTATTACACAAAAAAATTGAGGCTCGGAATAAATGAAAATATTATTTTGGGGTAAATGTGAATACTTTTTTTTTGAAATTGATTAGTTTACTGTTTTGTTTGGAAAAATAATTAAAAATGATAATAAATTTAAAAAATCGTGTTATTTTCATTTACCCCAGGTCTATACTCTATAACACTAAAAAATTAATAAAATTCCCATTTGCCCCTTAGTGACTAAGTAATATGGGGCCAATGGAAATATGCGTAGGTACTTCATACATTTAAGTGATATAAAATCAATGCTAATGATAAATATTTTCAAATGCCCCAGAGGTCATTCCTACAGATAATAAACTAACAAAATTATTTGTTTTCATTCACCCCCAAAAATATGTTTTATCATACCTATTTTGATGGAGAAAATGTAAATGGACATTTTTTAAAAAATATTTAGTACATTAAAGTTTTAATTGTGACATCGTCATTACTAAAAGTGTTTTGATTAGATCATAATGCAGAAATCGCCAAAAATTGTTACGACAACTAATAATTGTATAAAACAAGTGGAATTTAAAAATATTGTTTCCAATTACCCCACTTGAACCATATATTGTATACATTATATTAGTAATCTGATATTAAATATTTCCAATTATAAAAATAATGTATATAATAATAATTGTTGGAGATTCTCTGCCTAAACATATTTATCAATGGTAAACTTACTTAAATGTAGACATCTCCCTATTGAATTCATGAATAAAATTATAAAACATGTTAGAATGAATATAATACAATCATATTCGCCGTTAGACCTTACCACATAGGATACTTAAATATAAATAGTAATTAGATTAATTATTATAACTAATAATAGAATGGAGAAAATTATATATTTGTCTACTCGAACAGTTATCTGGGGAAAACATTGGCATATGCATATTCAAGGGATACTCTCCATCAGTTCAATCATATGTAAAAATAATATTATACAATAGTTACTAGCTGATTAACCCGGCTTCATTCTTGTGGATCTAAATCAATCCATTGAAGACAATTTTATGAAAATCGGTCAAAAACTGTGGATTTGCACAGATTTGCATATGTTAGGTTTATTTATAGAAGATAGCTGTAAAACCCAACTTTGTCACGGAAATAAATGAAAAAATATAAAATAAAACGCTATAGGTAGCATAGAAATATCTCAATTTGAGTGTACCTCAGTTTTGGTGTTCACGGACAAATCGTTGTCAGTGAACCTAGCTATGAGGAATAATTCGAACTAGATGGGCAACCGCAAGTAGTGTATTATATTTATCACTTGGTATATTTTTTAAGCTACTTTATAAACTTTTCTGATATCTCTAATAACAATATCTGAGATTTCGGTTAAAATAAATTGAGTCTTTTTTTTGTATATAAATTACAAACATACATATTTTGGTTTTAAGATATACCTAGTTTCTTTAATTGAGGCCATATAAACGCGACGATTTTATGCATGGGTTTACCTCATTTGCTCAAGTAACCAATGGCAACCATTAATAAATAAAAAAAAAGTTTTAATTACCACCGTGAATCTCAAAATTCTTGTATGAGGACCTATTTAAAATGGTAATTTCGGAAAATCCGTTCTTATTGGGTCTTTAAAACGAAACTACTAACCAAATGTCATAGGTACCCATAGCTTCAGTGGTCTTGATGAATCAGTCAGTTAGTTAGTCAGTCAGTCAGTCAGTCAGGACTCAGGACAAGTATTTTATGAATGTAGGTATAATATAATATGTTTTCATAGGTATTCACTTTTAACAAGCTAGAATTAGTTCGCTCCATGGCCGTTTCGGCAAACTTCACAAAATTGCTCTTGAACAGGAAACACACCCGATTAAATTTAATGCACATTTTTCGCCAAAACTCAATTTCTTTGTGAGGCCCGAACCACGCTGGCTGTTTTTTTTCCAATTTATACTGCTGAATCATCTGTAAACAATACATTTCATTATATTATATTATACTTATTAGAGATCATGACGTTAATATAATAATGTGTTATGCATAGGTATTATAGTAACTATTGTCAGAAGTGGACTGGGAATAAAAATTGGTCATGGGGAAGCAGAAAATTCGGCCCAATTTTGGGCTAATAATAAAATATTTATAAGTTATCGGGCCAAATTTATTCAAGCATCCCAAACCGTCGACAGGCCCAGGCGGGGATCGCTCACCCGCCCAGTGGCGGATTAAGGGGCAGGATAAAAGGCTATAGCCTAGGGCGGCTTTTTTGGGGAGGGCGGCTTTTTTTTTTAGAATTAAGGGTTATTATTGACTTATTAGATATATTTATTTTAATTTTTTTTTCATATTTATAATATAAACACGAATAAAAATCATTTAAAAAAGTTATAATAATATATTAATATTGTATGATGCGTACCTATAGTAAAAATATATCAATTATTATTACAATTTTAAAATATTTCATGTGTAATAAAATAATTACAGTTAGTTACTAGTTATTATTAATAACTTATAACTTATTAGTATGTACTATTTGGGAAAATTCGAGTATAGGTATTTTTAGAAAATATAACAGTTAGGTATTTACTTATTTGTTATTTTGGAAAAGATATCAGTAATACTTGTTCTCAGTAACAATTGTCATTATACCACTACCCGCAACACGATCTACGGCCTGCGTCTGCCTAGTGCCTATGACCGTGTGTTTTAATGACTATTGATAATATTATTATGTCCAAGACCAATAAAATAAACCTTTTATTTCTCACGTATAAAATTTAAATTCATTTGAATGTTGGCTTTTGACGAGGGACGAGTGACGACGATTGACGGAAAGACGGAGAGCAGTTTAAAAGGTAATAAAGTACATTCCTACTTTTTCATTATTTTATTTAACCTTCCAGCGGGCAAGCTTTTGAAAATAATGGTAATATTTTTTATTTTTTATTAGAATATATACAGTATTATAGTGTATACAGTATACAGTATACTTGTCCTATTTATATATTTTAGACTTTAATACTTACATTATTTATATTTTACTTTATGTCAAATTGTATAAGAGTTAAGCAAATTCAAATTTTATTTTGTTACTGCCCTATAATAAATTAAGGTTCATTGTACAGTCAATGTATATTTTATTTTTATTTGATAGATGTAGGTACAATTATTATTACGTTATATTATTAGAACTGTTTCAGAAATTACTTCTCTTGTTATAAAAAATAGCGCACCCGCGGGAAGTTTATAACATCATATTTTTATACGATATTAATTTCAATTATTTTATCATAAATAAAAATCATTAAAATGTATTAATTTTCATAAAAGTAATAATATACAGGTAAATAAAGGTTAAGTTTATATATTAAATATTTAAATCTGTTTATTTTGTTTTTGTAACAATTTTTTTAAAATATTATGTTGGTTAGCTATGTTTTTGTGTTCAATGTTCACTACCTATTTCATATCCGGCTATTTATATTTCCGTTATGTGGCTGTACAAGCATTGTTTACTTGCACTGGTATCTGAAGTAAAATATAAGACATGAAATATTTTATATTTAGAAGTTGTCTATTTTAAAGATTTAATATTATATATTTTTTTTTTGATAAAAAGTAAATACAATTTAAAGAGAAGGTTAGTAAGGGTATCATATATACCCTAAGTATATATGATGATATTATTGTGAATAAAATAATTTAAATATAACCTATTTACGTGGAGCCTTGTTTTAAACTTTCAATCTTTAGCTATAAAAGTTGAACATTTTATACATTTTTAACTACTGAAGAATTTGTAAATTTCATCAAAATTTGAACTTTAAATGCTTATAAAAAAAAATTGTGCATGTGTATTTTTAATATTTTCCAACTGCTATTTTAACAATATTAAATTTTCACGCTTTTTGGCCTAACAAATAAAATTTAATTGATAGGTATTTATCGAAAAAAAACTAAAAAAATGTAACACGCATGCATTTATTTTAAATGACGTATGGTTTATTAGTATGTCATCTACAATCGTTAAAATATTACAAAGTAATGGCTAATGAGTAATGGCAAATAATTAACAACAAGAACAGGTAAATGTAGACTTCCGAAAAATTGTATTCACAAATTTTAAGTTATTAATCATGCAGTGATAACGTGTGTAATATTACAAATAATATAATATTCGGCTCACCTTCCGGAAACTATACATCCAGCTTCGGATCATATCTTCAGATTTCAAAACTAAATCTTTGGTTTTCGTCAGTACATTATAATCGTCGGAGTCGATTATCACGTCATCGAAAAAATTCAGCGGCGATTCGAATTCGATATCCTTGACGATATTCTCGGTTGTTTCTGTGCGTACGAAAAATAGTATAATATAGGTAATAGGAATAAATCAGTTTATAAAATATTAAAGACCATAGAATATGACGTTTAATTCACAAAATAGACTCAAATAATATAGGTCTTTAGTTTTTCGATAGCATTGACAGTTCAAATTATTCCAACGAAACAATTCATAGTATGGATGCATAATAATATTATTATACAGATAGTCAACTAGATAGAAACTTAACTTTTACTATTAATTTTTGACTATTTATAACTTATAATTTAATTAGTACTAATAGTTTTAATTTGTTTTATTACTATTATCGTAGTTATTCTATAGTTAATATTATGATGATTTATCTATCTATCTATTTATCTATCTATTATTTAGTGCTTGCCGGAGCCATAGGCTAATATATAATATATACCTACAGATAATTGTACCTGTACAAGGGTGACCATATTTAAAAAAATAAAAATAGGACAAAAGTAAGAAACATTTTTTTTTAAATTGTGCTGTTTACAGATATTTTCAGTTTCCAATTTTTTTAGATATTTTTTCTATAGATGTCAATAGGTACAATTTTATTCATTGGGTCAAAAAGTTAAAAAATTTAATACAAAACTTCTAATATATTTTTACAATGGCAGTTGAAAAATATTAAAAATACAGTTACAATTTTTTTTTTACATAAGCATTTAAAATTCGGATTTTGAATAAATACGTAAAAATCACGAAAATATGCAAATTATTTTGAGTTAGAAATTCATAAAAAATTTTCTTTTTAAGTCTATGATTCTAAAATGTAATATAAGATTCCTTATAAGTTTGTCTACCTTTATCAAAAAAAAAGTCAAATTCAATTTTATGAGTGTTTGAAGTTCAAATTTTTACAACATTGAATATACTCGATTTCGTAAGTAGCGATTTTCTTATTTTCTTGTAATTCAAAAATGAATAACCGTAGACACTTGAAATTTATATCATACATTTATTTTATCAATTAGTATACTTGAAGACATTTTCAAAATATTTTGCCTGTTTTCAAATACAAATATTCAACTGAAAAGTATAGATTCAAATAGTCTATTCAATAATGCCATACAAAAATATCGTGAAAAAATATACCTAATTTAATACCTAAAATTTAATTTATAAATTAACAGAAGGTAAGGCAAAAAACGGGACAAAAAGCGTCCTGAAAGAAGTTTGTCAGGACAACAGGAAACAAAGCTGAAATAAAGGACAATGATTGTATAAAACAGGACGTATGGTCACCCTAACCTATACCTAATTTATTTTAACCGGCCGCCCGAACTACACCATTTATAATAGATTTACTCAGTGGATACAAATTGCGATTTAAATGTTTTATAACATAAATCTATATACCTATATATTATAATATATAGTGCGGTGTATTTATACTATATAGCCATATAGGTAGTAAGCTAGGATATTGTAAGCTCATACTGTCTGCACCCACCCATATTAAAGGTGTTACATGAGCAACACTTGGACCCTATGTTACACGCCACTGCCCAATCCGTTTAATCACATCTAATATAAACATTAAACATCATGAGTTATACGGTTTGGATAAAAAAATTCACTCTCCTAATAAAACAAAATTATTATATATTATGTAACCGTAAACAATAAACACGCTGTATATTCGTGCAAGTGTGCAGCAACTTACCATCCATGAATGTTGCTATATCTTGTACGTGTTTTACACGATACCGACGTTCTGTGTTTGGTAGTTGCATCGTGACGTTCGATTTTTTCACCGCCAACGTATACACGTCAAGTAATTTACTAAGTTGGACGAAGTCCGACATGATGGTGATTGGTCCGGGTCCTGCGTGCACGTTACAATATTCTCAAATCAAAACAACGACCAGCAAAAGTGGTGAATCTTTTAATTATTATTATTTAGAGGATGCGAAGCCCCGGCGCTATTGTTTCGTGAACTTTATTATTAACACGAGTATAATTAATATAACTTGTAAAATATTTCCACGCATATATTATAGGTATATAGGTACAGGTTAGATTTGATTATTATTTAATAAAAATATATTTTATGGACAATATTATAAGTAGGCATGTGAAATGCGTATATTTCAATTTCCTATAGTCATAATAAATAAACTGTGCAGGGTAAGTACCCTCTAGTAACACTCAACCAGTAAGGCTAGTTGGCGAAACGATAATAATATATTCTCTGAATTTTCCAAGAATATTATTATTTCCAAAATGCAGTCTACCCTCCCATTTAGTAATTACTGCAATAGTGCGATGATAATATATGGTCGTGATCACAAAACTACCTTGAGTGATTAAATACCAACATACAAATTGCACATAACAATACTGTTGTTCATTTTCACCCAGTAGTGGTCACATTATTTTGTGATGTTGGACAGAAGTGGCAAATTTTTTAACATACACTATTTGATATTTTGATATTTTGATCATTAAAAATATAATTTATAATTATAAGATCATGAATATTGAAAAAAGAGGTAATGGGTAATCTATCAGTCTCGTCCAGAGGGTGGAGAAAATACTCCGTTTGACAGCCACTATTTACACCATTGGTAATCAATATATTATAGGTTATTACAATTTATAGGAAATAATTACTATTTCATACCTGATTTACGAATCCGGTAAGTTGCTTTGAAGTTTGATTACCAAGGCTTACACAGGCTTACGAAAAACGAATCATGTAGTATATCTATGTGGTTGTGATTGTGGAGGTTGTTTTATACAACAGACAACAATAATCACTAACTATAATGACGTATTAAAAATGTACCTTTATAAATTATATTATATTAATGTCGATAAAATAAACACACATACACACTTGAAATAATGATTTCATAATATAAATATTATATATAATATGTATACAATTTACGGTTTCTAAGCAATAACATATTTTTAAATGCAGTTCGATTTTATTTTACCTTATTAACAAACATTTGGAGCATTTATTAATTAACACCCATTCTAAGCCAATAATATTTTAGATTTCAGTACCTACATACCTATACCTAATATTGTTTTGGCTTACGATTATGGTTACCTATGATGACAATATATTATTAGATTAAGGAAAATTCCCATTAATTTTATTAAACATACAAAATGCATAATATTGAAAAACAAATTTTCTTTATATTATGTAAAATTCAAATGTATTATGATTGTTTCTTTTAATCTCTAATTAAGATTTTAATAGTGGATATATCCAAATATGTGTAATAAATATGAATATATTCTCTATGCCCACACGTATCTATGTACTATAATATACCTACTTAAGCAACAATATAATATATCATATTATTAATTATTATTTTACGGGACAGTTACCATGTATCTTAATTTTTAGAACACATCTTATTTCAATTATTAAACATGATTTTTTGAATATTGTTTATTTTTCAAAAGAACATGTTTATTTAATTTTTGATAGCTGCAATAATTGTAGCTTACACAATATATAATATCTGCTTGAGGTATACCACACATTTATTAATAATTATGGTTGAAGAAGGTTTTGTCGTTTTCGCTGTTCCTTTTTTTTTTATACAAACTCAGTCATTTGCCCAACTTTAATAGCCTCAGCTTCTTACTTCTTAGTTTTAGAAGGAAAACCCGTTTTTAGTGGTATTCACGCGAGCTTTACATCGTGTCCAGACCACAGGCCATGCACAAAAGTGACATATCCAGGGGAAGGGTTCCTGCACCCCCCACCACCACCACGCCAAAAAAAAAATCAGTTTAAGGTTTGGGAATATGAACCCAAAATTTTTAAATAAGCTTCATCATCTGATAATAATTAAATCAGTTTTACTTTTTTATTAGAAATAAAAAACATTATTCCTTTTATCAGATAGATTAATAAATAACTAGGTAGGTTATATGAAATTGTATTTAGTAATTTTAAAATATAATTTTGATACTAATAATACTTTTTATAAATGTTTATTTTTACGTGATGAAAATCAAAAAACTTAATACAAAATCAAAAACTTAGATAACAGTGTTTATATTATGCACCGCAATTTATAATGTACCCAAGTTGGATCAAAATATTTCGCAGGTCATCCCTGTGCATGACAGGCATGACCTGCAAGCCTGGGCATAAACGCGTTAAAAAGTTAAAAGTTAAGTTAATTTTAACTTTAAACTTAACTTTTTATAATTTAATTTTCATTAACTTAATTTTTAACTTAACTTATTTTAATTGATATTAACTTAATAAATAACGAGTTACTTTTAATAAAATTCAAGTTAAGTTAATTTATAAATAATTAAATAATAAAAATAAAAATTATTATTGATATTATATAACCATTTACTAGAATAGGGGATTACAAATATAGTTAAATCAATTTCTTAAATAATTATTTATAAATATAAATATTTTACTGAAGTATAAAGTTGGCTATATTCTCTAACAGTTTTAGACTTTTAGTACCCTGAAAAAGTATTCAGAGTTTAAAATTAAGTACATTCTTAAATAGGTACCATGTTATTTTTATTTAATAATTTAAAAAAATTGTATAGTACCTACTTATCTATATTAGTGTATTGTGTATTCATAAATCAAAAGGTTGTATTTTTTTTGGTATTTTCAATTTTGTATTTTTTTCGTACCTACTTCATAATTCTATTAATTCAGTACCTATGTATAGAAAAGCTATTGGCTATTTCCTGTGTTCAATAATATTTATGATTTTTATTATTTAAACCATATTACTGGGTATTTATAAAGATATTATAAAAAAAAAAATAATAACTTAACTTATCTTAAGTTAATAAGCTAATTGAAAATGTTCATATAACTTTTAACTTAACTGAGTTAAAAAAAAAATTGGGTTACTTT
>NC_042493.1:60288099-60289393 GCF_005508785.2 Acyrthosiphon pisum
TTTTCCCGGCGCGTTTGAAAACTATTGGAAAAATTTTACTTTTGACCCCCCAAAGTACCAACTAGATTCACTTTCCTATCAGAAAAGGTACTGTTGAAGAAAATGCAAAGCACTTTTACTGTCTATAACGTGATGACAGACACAAAAATAAAAAATAAAAATAAAAAAAAAAAACACACATCATTGTAAAATCAATACATTCATCGTTCCACTCAGAATCTAAAATTATTATAATAATATATTTTTACATTATGATATAATATAGGTATATTATATATTATATATTATATAATACATGGGTACATAATAACATATACCCGCGTAGGTATATTATTGATATTAACTTTTAAGTCGATAGGTATACCTAGGTAATTTGTCGTATAGAAATAGAACGGTATGAATACAGAATAGGTTCATGGTATAGGTAGGTATAAATAGGTATAAATATCAAGGCTGGGCAAGTTAATGATTTTTTTAACTCAGTTAAGTTAATATGCACCAATAACAAAAAGTTAAAAGTTAAAAGTTAATTTAACTATAGGTTAACTCGGTTAAGTTAAAAAAAGTTAATTTGTTTATACAACACTAGACCATTTAATTTTTACCAACCCAAAACTAAACTAATGAGTCTATAGATAAAAACTATTCCGTGGATAAGGCCCGTTTCACATGGACGCGTATCATACGCGACGTATCGTAGGTACCTACGCGCGCGTTTTAATTTACATTGGTCAAATACTCAAATTCATACGCGCCACTCCGACGATGGCGCGTTTCCCTCGCTGGTTTGGTGCGTGTGACTTAACCAATGTAAAAATAATTAAAACGTGCTCGCGGTCCATAAAAAAAGTGCTCGAGGTCCGTATCCGGACCACGGTCTGCCAGTTGGTAACCCCTGCTATAAACTTTAGTGTTTATACTTTATACAGTACCTATTTTTTCTATATTAGTTAAATTTGAATGGTACACATTTTTTACTTTAAACAATTCACAGTAAATATTTTTTGACATGAAAACGAAATAGACAGAAATAGTTAAATATAATAAAATTAAAAACAAATTAAATTAACTTAACTTACTTCTTGAAATGAAAAATTAACTCGTTAATTTCACGTTAATTAAAAAAGAAATTTAGTAAGTTAACAGTTAAGTCAATAAAAAGCCAAAAGTAACTAGTTAAGTTTAAAAAAAGTTAATCAATTTTTTTTTAATTAGTATGTAAATCACATAAACAGTGAATATAGACACTTTCTAATTTCTAATTTATAGATTATAAAAACAACTTTATTGAACT
>NC_042493.1:60289493-60293430 GCF_005508785.2 Acyrthosiphon pisum
AAGAGAAACAGTTGGTCAACCATCCTTTGTGGAATTTAAAAATCATTCAAGTACTATACGTACCAAATGGCCTAATATATATATTACTATTGTTATGATTTACTGTATACGGTGGTTTGTATATATTTTGTTTTTTAAGGTATACGAAACGTCTTTGGTGCGTCACGGGCTGATGATACTGGGACCTACCGGATCTGGTAAGACCACTGCCATTCACTGTCTTCTATCGGCTTTAACTAAAACTGGATTGACGCACTTCGAGTATCGAATGAATCCCAAAGCCATTACTGCATCTCAGATGTTTGGGAGATTGGACGTGGCCACGAACGATTGGACTGATGGTATATTTTCTACACTCTGGAGGAGAACGTTAAAGGTATGTTTTTTTTTTCGAGAAGACAAATGGTATCAATTTATTGTTATCTTAGTGGTTACCGTATTATAATTTATTATACACGTATAATAATTAAATCCCAGCTGAGTCCAGACGAATACTGTTGGATAGTATTGGATGGTCCTGTGGATGCAGTTTGGATAGAGAATTTAAACTCCGTCTTAGACGACAACAAAACGCTTACCTTGGCGAACGGTGATCGAATTGTCATGGCCGCGAACGCCAAACTTTGTTTTGAACCAGACAACGTGGACAATGCTTCCCCAGCAACCATTTCTAGGATGGGAATGACTTTTTTCTCGTCCACCGTATTATCATGGAGAGTGATATTTGGAGTAAGTACCTATATAATATAACGTTGCTGTTTTTATTTTAAATCTAATGACATACCTAATACTTATAACTAATAAAGTGCTAACTACTTCAAATAACTCGATAATTACATCGTCGTATAATATCACTCTATCATAAAAGGATGATGTTTTTTAAAAATTATAATAAATACCTATCGAAAGACACACTATATGTCTTTTTAACCTTTATGTTCGTTGATCAAACCACTATAAAGTTTTCATTTTTTAAATAAAAGTGTATCATTTTATTTTGTTAATCTAAGAATACTTTTCTAAGCAGTTGGACATTTTATGATAGCTCTATTCCTCCAATCTAAAATTAAATTAATTGATCACTCTTATCACATCGTATATATATATATAAGTTTGTATATGCGCTTATAATTATTATTAATGTCCGAACTAAATATATTTGGTTTATTGCATCATATTCAGGTATAAGGTGTCTGAAACTTTTTCAATTAACTAAATTGTTCTACGAACAATTTTAATACATATTTTATTATACATACGTTATAATAGTATATACATTTTTATATTTCAGGGATGGGGAAAAACTAAATCTGCACATATATCCGATAGCTTTCAAGAAATATTTGATAATTCTTACAACGAATTATTAAAAATGCTTCAATCTAGGCTTTCACCCAAGATGAATTTATTGGAACCACATTACATTCATCAAACATGTGATATACTCGACGGACTCTTAAGCATGTTCCCTGAAGAGCCAGGTAAACTTCTCTGGATACAATTATACAAATTATAATATTAAATAAAATAAAAAATAAAAATGTCTTTTAAGTTTTTTAGACTATTAATTTTAACTAATTATATGTTAAGCATTTTATAAGTTGCTATAATGTGTCTTTATCTGTTATCTAGGTTTTTCTTGATTGTATAATTGTGTAAAAGCCGTCTGGCGTTGATTATAATAAATAAATAAATAAATAAAATAATAATAATAAATATTGTGTAATAAATTGTTATAGATATAAAAATATTATCACGTTTATACACGTTTGCGATCATGTGGAGTATTGCTGCTGTGTTAGAGTCAGATAACAGACGTTTATTAGAAGAGTTCATCTTACAAGACCTGGCAGGGAAAATTAAAATACCAAAACTTAAAGTACGTTCATTCACAGAAAAGGGACTTTTTTGTAGATATAAATCATTACAAACGATGAATATCGTGCTTTTCATAGGAAGGAGAATCGATTTACGACTACACCATTTCAGAAGACGGCGAATGGAAACACTGGGAAACGTTGATAGAGTCGTACACGTACCCCAGTGATTATATACCAGTGTACGGTGATATACTGGTTCCGAATTTGGACAACGTGCGTACTATGTTTCTGATAACTTTAATCGCTAATCAAGAGAAAAACATTTTGTTAATCGGTGAACAAGGTACTGCTAAGACGGTAATGATCAAGAGTTACATGCAAGAATTTGATCCCGAGGTGAGAATGAGCAAAATGCTCAACTTTTCTTCGGCTACCACTCCGAACATGTTTCAAGTAAGAAAAACGCGAATCATATACGAAAGTAGTCCTTAATTATTTAAAAAAAACATCGTTAATCCCTCCAATCAGAGTACCGTCGAAGGATATATGGAGAAAAGATTTGGTACCACTTACGGTCCACCGGGTAATCGAAAAATGACAATATTTATTGATGATATAAACATGCCGATCATTAACGACTGGGGAGATCAAGTAATTATAAAATATTATTTGAATTATGATTTATGGTAAATTATATAACAAAAAAATAAATAAATAAATAAAAATTAGAGGTACCTATATAATATATCATTACGATTTTAAACTTAACTTGGATTCTGATCTTGTATTGCGACAATATTTCTATAAAACCTTTATTATATTTATTGATAATATTTAAATCTTACTTTGTTACCTCACATAAAAAATAAAGTTACTATCTCCACTTTCTTCATCCGATCTTAACCTCGACAAATAAAGACTACCAATATAAAGCTATTTCTGTATAAGCTACTACTAAGACCCATTTAGTCTTATGGCATCCATCAGTCTTATGGCTCAGCCTAAAATTTCAATACCAACTATGTTCAATGATTCCAATCCGCATTATTTCAAAAGCTTAATTCTACGTTTAAATAATACTTTTCACTCAAATTTTAAATACCACCAGCAAAGCTCCATTATAAACGCTTTGCTAACAGGATAACACACCGTTCCAACCCTAATCCATCATTATGCGTTAGTTTTTTTCGTTCATTACAAAATTTAACAAAAACATATTTTATTCACATTGAACCAAAATTCGTAAAATAAATATTGAACTTTAATTAATATTAAACCGAGTATGTTCTATGTATGATTTTTTTTAGATTCTGAGTGGAACGATGAATGTATTGATTTTACAATGATGTGTGTTTTAGATTCTGAGTGGAACGATGAATGTATTGATTTTACAATGATGTGTGTTTTTTTATTTTTTTTTTATTTTTATTTTTATTTTTTTTATTTTTTTTGTGTCTGTGTACACGATAAGTAGTCGAAATAATGCTACGATTTTCAACTTCAGTATCTTGTTCGATCAGAAAGTGAATATCGTTGGTGCATTGGGGAGGTCAAAATTTAAATTTCCCAGTAGTTTTCAAAAGCGCCGGGAAAAACAAAAGAAAAATTATGAAAAACGGGAATTTTTACGCAAAATCTGTTTTCGAGAAAATCGATTTTGGTTTTGGTGTAACTTTAAAAAAAATGACCGTGGATGCATGAAATTTTGACTGAATGTTTACATTTCCATTTTCTATACACGATAAAATTTTCAAAATATTTTGACTTATTTTGAGCTCTTTACGGACATTGTCAGTTTTCATTTTTTTAAAATTTTTTTTCTAAAAATATCAATAAAATTTTATTTGTTTATCAAAAAAGCTTGAAAATTTAATAGAAGGGTCCTAGTATATTGTTTCAAAGGCAGATGAAAAATATTAAAAATCGTTAGTCACAGTTTTTTTTTATAAGCATTTAAAGTTCAAAAAATGACAAAATATGGAAAAATCACGAAAATTTGCAAATTATTTCGAGTTAGAAATTCATAAAAATTTTTCTTTTTAAATCTAAGATATGAAAATGTAATACAAGATTCCTTATAAGATTATCTACCTTTATCAAACAAAAAATATCTATAA
>NC_042493.1:60293950-60344871 GCF_005508785.2 Acyrthosiphon pisum
GATTGTATAATATTATTCGTGGGTACTTGAAACTTCTAAATGTATACTATTATATATCTTTGATAGTACCACGGTTTTTTGTTGATGTATATCGCGTTATAAGTACCTAATAGATATTATGATATGATTAATTTGGAATTTACTATAGGTACCTATATATAGGTCAATTTTTTTTTTAATACCATAGATAAGTATATAATATGTCTTATACCTAGACTGACATACCGTCTCCGCTCAGAATCGTTTTTCTTATACAATGATATTATATCATTGAATTCAAATTTAATACCATCCATTATACAGTGACCCACTTGTAACCTACTGTACAGCAGAGCGACATCCACTTACCCACCTTTTTTTTACTTGTATCCGGCCAGGTGACGAATGAGATAACGCGCCAGCTGCTGGAGAATAAAGGGTTCTATTCGCTGACCAAGCCCGGTGACTATATCAACGTCGTAGGTGTAAACATGTTGGCCGCCATGATCCATCCAGGTGGCGGCCGAAATGATGTGCCACCCCGACTTAAGCGGCAGTTCTGTATATTCAACTGCACGCTACCATCGGACACTTCCATGGACAAAATATTTGGGGCGCTGGGCTGCGGGTACTTCTGTGTGGAGCGGTTCAATGAGCAGATCGTACGGTTCTTGCCTGGCCTGGTGGTGCTCACCCGGATCTTGTGGCAGAAAACCAAACAAAAGCTGTTACCCACCCCGGCCAACTTCCATTATGTGTTCAACCTGCGCGACCTGTCCCGCATCTGGGAAGGCATGCTGCAGGTGTGCTCTGCTGAATGCCAGGACGTACGGATGCTATTGCGACTGTGGTGTCACGAGCTGCAGCGCGTCATCTATGACAAGCTGACCAGCATTCAGGACAAGGACTGGTTCCTGGAGACAGTCATGTCCTCGGCTGAGAAGTTCCTTGGCCATGAGAACTACAAAATGATGCCGGCTGACATGAAAACGATAGTTTTTGTCGACTTTATGCGGGACATGATCGAACCAACAGGCGACGAGCCTGATGACTTCGAACCCGAGACCCCGAACATTTACGAGAACATCGAAGAGTAAGTACTTAATATTCTCATATATATATATACATATTTTAAATTAAAATTTTTTTTGGTCTTTTTAATTTTACTTTATTGTGCGTTTTACAGTTTTGAAGTACTGAAAGATAGAATGTTGATGTTTATGGGTCAAATGAAAGACGCGACTCGTGGTTCTGTAGTGGATTTAGTCTTTTTTAGAGACTGTATGGTCCATTTGATTATAATAGCACGCATACTAAGAATACCTCGTGGAAACGGTCTACTCGTGGGTGTTGGAGGTTCAGGCCGGAGATCGGTGACCACTTTGGCATCGTTTATCGCTAAATACAAACAGCATTCAATATTTCTAACAAGGTAATTATAGAATACTTATGATTATTATTTTTAATATGTTTTATGATTACAATTAAGATAACTGTAATCATTGAATGTTTTAATGGATTTTAATTATAAAACTGATCGTTTATTTTGAAACTTGTAGGTCATATAACATCAATAATTTCTTGGACGACATCAGAATACTTTATAGATTCGCCGGAATTCAAGATATGAAAACTACATTCGTGTTCACAGATAACGACATTAAAGAAGAGTCTTTTCTCGAGTATATTAACAATATATTAAGTTCTGGAGAAGTAGCTAACTTGTTCCCCAAAGATGAACTTGAAGAAATGTTGAATAGCATAACTCCGTTATTTAAAAAGAAATCACCCAAAGGCAATCCGTCTATGGACAACTTGTACCAATTTTTCATTAAGCAAGCTATGAACAATTTACATTTAGTTTTATGTTTTTCACCGGTAAGTTTATATAAACTAATAAATACTCTTAATGAAGGAGTGTTTTTGCACATAGACTCTTTTTACTATTTGTAAATAGGTAATTAATTAATATTCCTCGTAAACGATACAGTTCGTTCTAATTTTTAATGTTGGAATACGGTAACTTCCAATGTTTTAAGAAAAACTATTTCAAGGATTTAATTTTTCAGATAGATTTTATTCATGTCTATATTGTTTATGCTCATAAAAAAAATAGAACGAATTGACGTGACCTTCTCTTATAAGTGATAGTCTAAGGAGATGAAAATTAATTAAACTGTATACATTTTTTTTTGTACAGATAGGTGACAGTTTTCGTTTGCGTTCATTAAAGTTTCCCGGTATTATATCTGGGTGCATTATCGATTGGTATACCGCGTGGCCCTCGGATGCACTCCTAGCGGTATCTCATCATTTTCTAAACAATTTTCCAGTGATCGGTACAATAGATGAAAAGGCATCATTGATACAATTACTTGGTGTCATACACGATAACGTTGCAAACGACTGTATAAATTATTTCCAAAGGTACGTGTCAAATGTCAATGTATGTTAGATATTTGTTTTTATAATACAACATAGGTACGTAATAGCTAAAAACATAGTTTAACACGCTAACCGCTATGTGTTCACGGTCAGCCATACTGCAATATTCAATTTCCATTCTATTACGCCCGCTGGTGTTCATATAGTTGATTATTCCTACCACGCCATTTGACCGACGGCGCCTGTACATTAATATGGTTTTATATTATCAACCTTTCCATGGTGCTAAAATAATCTACTAAAAAATGCGCATTGGAGTAGTGGAAATCATTACAATTTTTTTTTATGGAAAATATATGTTTTTTATTTTTTTCAAATATTATAACATTTACAAATTTGGAAAAATTTACTTTGTGTATCGATACTATAATATCGTATGTCCGCCTGCAGGCACATGGCGGTTAACGTGTGGTAACGTAAAAAAACAGCGTCTAGTTGTAAATTTATTTTTCTTCGAGCTTTAAAATATAAACATTCCTTTTCGAAAGCCTACAATTAATTTTTATTAGTTATCATATACTAAAATTTTAAAATGAAAAATTACACATATCAATTAACAACACTATTACGTGGAAATATCCGTCAACCGTTTATGTATATAATTTTTCACAAGATTTCGTCGAAAAATATTTGTAACGCCAAAGTCATTCCTTTCATTTGTGGACGACTATAAGAGTTTGTACTCAAAAAATATATATGAAATTGAGCAGATGAAAAAGCAAAGAATATTAGGATTAGAGAAACTTGCCGACGCTTCAATACAAGTAGAAGTGTTAAAAGAAGAATTGATAGAGAAAGAAAAGGAAATTATTATCGCAACGGAAGCCAGTACAGAGGTAGAGTTCTAAATACTGTAAACCAATATTTTCTATTCGTTATATTTTATAAATCGGTTCACAGGTAACTACTAAAGTGAACGTAGTGGTTAAAGCTGCAGAAATAAGTAAAGCCGAAGTCGCCGTTGTGAAAGACCGAGCCGAATTGTTATTAAAAAGCATTTCAAAAGAGAAAAAGATTGCCGAAGTGAAACTTGCTAAAGCTAAACCCGCTTTAGATGCTGCTGAAGCAGCTTTATTGGTAAAGTTAACAATTACACTTAATTAATAGCATAAAAATGTTTTAAATTAACGTATTTATTTTCCATTTATAAAATATACAAATCAATAGCTCAATTAAAATATTTAATTTCTATTATTACGAACAAGCAAATTTAATTTCTAGACACTAACAGCAACTGATATAGCAACCGTAAGAAAATTGGGTAAACCACCTTACTTAATTACATTGATTATGGATTGCGTACTAATATTTTTTCAACGAAAATTACCGAAAGTCATCAAAGATACTACCAAGTTGTTTTTAGAACCCAATTGGAAGGAATCTTTAAAAGTAAATGTTATGCCACAACATCATAATAACGGTAAAATTAATATTTATATGATTATTTTATTTTAGTTAATGTCCGACACCAGATTTCTATTCAACCTTCAAAATTTCCCTAAAAATCAGATCAATGGAGAAACAATTGATCTATTACAACCTTATTTCAATTATCAAGACTATACATTCGAAAAAGCAAAATTGGCATGTGGAAACGTAGCCGGACTTCTCAGTTGGACATTGGCCATGTCAGATTTCTATAATGTAAACAAAGAAGTGCTTCCATTGATAGCTAACTTAGCTAAGCAAGAGGGTAAACATATTCAAGCTAAAGAACAATTAAAAGCCGCGGAGACCATAGCTTTTGAAAAAAACAAGGAGTTGTTAGAAGCAAAACGAAAGTTAAATATAGCTTTAAGTTCACAGCAAGTAATTCAGACTGAAGCGAATAGATGTAAAAATAAAATGATGTCGGCAACAGCACTTATTGAGGGCTTAGAAGGAGAAAGAAAGAGATGGAAACAGCAGTTAGCTGGTTTTAATTTGGAAATCAAATATTCATTAGGAGATATCGTAATACTGACGGCATTTTTAAATTATTCAGGGCCATTCAACCAAGAATATAGAGCGAGCATTATGCAATCGTGGTATGATCAATTAAACGAGAGGAACATTCCAAATACCCCTAATCTAAATGTGACTGAAAAATTGGCGGACCCTCCAACTATTAGCGAATGGAATCTCCAAGGACTGCCAAATGATGATCTATCGATTCAAAACGGTATTATTGTAACAAAATCTTCAAAATACCCAATTATGATTGATCCACAGAGTCAAGGAATAGCTTGGATTAAAAATAAAGAAGCGGTAAATAACATGATTGTTACTTCTTTTGATGATAAATATTTCAGAAATTATCTTGAAGATAGTATATCGTTGGGAAAACCATTACTGATCCACGATATACTGCAAGATGTCGATCCAGTAATAAATAACGTTTTAGAAAAAAACTATTACGCAAAAGGTAAAATCGTGAATGTATTATTAGGAGATAAAGAAATTGATGTCAGCGACGATTTTCGACTATATATCACTACAAAACTTGGAAATCCATCGTTTCCTCCAGAGCTTTACGCCAGATGCATAATAATCGATTTTACTGTAACTATTAAAGGATTGGAAGATCAATTATTAAGTAGAGTCATCGAAATCGAGAAAAAAGAATTAGAACAAGAGCGTATTGAATTAATTTCCGAAGTGACTTCTCAAAAACGAAAAATGCAAAAATTAGAATACGACCTTCTAATAAAATTAACTACCGTAAAAGGGTCATTGGTAGACGATGAATCGGTTTTATATACGTTGAATAAGACCAAAGATACGGCTACCGATGTCAGTGAAAAAATAGAGGTGGCGAACGTGACACAAGCTTCAATAAGCGTGATGCGTGAACAGTATCGTCCGATTGCCACTAGAGGTTCAGTTCTGTACTTTTTAATCGTAGAAATGGGAATGGTAAATCCCATGTATCAGAACTCATTACAACAGTTCTTAGAACAGTTTGATATGTCGTTATCAAACTCCGATAAAGCTGTTATGCTCGAACGTAGAATAAGCAACATTATTGAATATTTGACTTACGCCATATACAAATACAAGTGCCGTGGACTGTATGAGGTGCACAAAATACTTTTTACGATACTCATGACGCTCAAAATAGATCTGGACAGAGAGAAAATCACTAGAAGTCAGTTTGAATATTTCATCAAGGGTGGTGCTTCAGTTGATATGAGTTCTATAAAGCCTAAACCTTTCGATTGGGTGACTGATATTTGTTGGATGAACTTGGGCTTACTGCAAACTATTTCGCCGTTCCAATCAATATTGACCGCGGTTGAAACGAACGGAAGTTCGTGGAAAAGATGGTACGAGAAGAGTAATCCGGAAAAAGAAAAAATGCCAGATGGATTTGACAAGCTCGACGTGTTTGAAAGGTTATTGATGGTGAGGGCGTGGTGTCCAGACAGGACGTTGGTCCAAGCATTTGCCTACGTTGAAGAATCGCTAGGGCCTCAGTTCGTGGAAACAGTAATGTTTGACATCGAAGAGATGTACCTCGAATCCAGAAGTACTACGCCGATGATTTGTTTCCTAAACATGGGTTCTGATCCAAGTAATCTCATTGAGAACACTGCAAAAAAATTAGAAATACCGTTCAATTCTGTGTCGATGGGACAAGGTCAAGAAGTACACGCCGAAAGGTTAATGAAAGAATGTACAATCAACGTTAGTATTTTATATATACATATAACACAATTTACTGAGTGATCTATTTAACGTAAGACTACTCATTATTTCAAAAAACCTTTTTTTAAAATATTATTTTAACATAATTTCCAGTCATTAAAAACAACATTTGTCTGAAAAATATATTTATTACTTTTAACTTTAATGAATATCCGTAATGTATCTATTTAGGGAGGATGGGTACTACTTCAAAATTGTCATTTGTGTTTGAATTTTATGCAAGAAACGTTTACATATATAAACACAAGTGTGGCGAATTCCAGTCAAGAAAACTTTAGAATATGGATAACCACAGAAGTTCATCCACAATTCTCGATATCACTTTTACAAATATCTATACATTTTACGTATGAGCCCCCAGAAGGTAAAAACATTAAATATACATTTTCTAAATAACCAACCAAGTAAAATTGTAACAACTTATCCAAACAGAAGAATTAATCAATTTTATTTATAAGTCACCATTTAGTTCGAGTACTTATATCAGCCGATTTAAACACTGTGGCTGCTCGTCGGGTTATTCAGTAATATATTATATTGTATTTCATTGCATATTTAGGATTAAGAGCCGGGTTAATGAGAACTTTTATCAATATGGGTGATGACACATTGATCTACTCCAGCATACCGCAATACAAACCAATATTGTATGTGATTTCCTTCCTCCATTCGGTCGTCCAAGAGCGAAGAAAGTTTGGGCCCGTCGGTTGGAATATACCATATGAATTCAATACTTCAGATTGGTACTCGTCGACTTTATACTTACAAAAAATGGTCGATGAGATGGAACCCACCTCCGAAGTTAACTGGGTGGCCTTAAGGTAAGCTACTAGGTCCGGGATCATATAGGTAACACTCTTAATAAATAATAATATGGTAAAATAAAATATTAAACGTATTTAATGATAGATATAATTAACTAGGTTGGTGATTTATATGTCTTACCTGCCTATTTAGATATGTTACTGTACCGGCAGCTGTTCTAGAATGAACGAAAAAAATCAATCTTATGTTTAATACTTGTCTTTTTAGCTCTAGTAATTTTTTTTTAAGGTGTAGGCTTTTTAACTGCTATTAATAATGAGTGATTTACTCTTAAAACCGGTAAAGTGGTTTTACATGTTCTTGGAATTACTTATATATTTATTGAAGGTATATGTTGGCCGAAGTGCATTATGGTGGCCGGGTAACCGATGACTATGACCGACGGCTATTAAATAATTTTACCGAACTTTGGTTTACCGACGAACTGTTTAGTGAACATTTTTGTTTCTACGAAGGTTACAACGTATTGGTTTTTAATAAACTAGCTGAGTATCTATCGGCGATAGACGAAATGCCATTGAAAGATCCGCCACAAGCGTGTGGACTTCATCCAAACACCGATATTACGTAAGCATAAAATGTTATGCATACATCATATATAATATATTATATATAATATCATATTAAAATAATATCATATATATAATGCAATAATTGGTATACATTTTAGATACCAAACTAACATAGTTCAAGAGATGTTCGACACTATATTAATGATTCAGCCAAAAGGTTCTGGTGGCGGTAGTGAAGTGACACGTGAAGAAAAAGTGTACGTTACGAGTTCGGATTTGTTGGAAAAGCTGCCGCTCGCTTTCAACATGTTTACAATCAAAGAAAGGTGATTATAAATTATAAGTTATTATTATAATGGTAATGATAACATTAAAAAAAAAGAGTTTCTTATATAACACACAGAAATATTTATAAATTATGATAGGTTAACGTTGATGGGTCCGACGCAGCCTATGAACATATTCTTAGGACAAGAAATCGATCGCATCCAAAAAGTTATAGAAATAGTGAAATCTACTTTGGAAGACCTTTTATTAGCTATTGACGGAATAATCATTATGAACGAAGTAAATCGATAACAATAATTACGCATAAGAGAGTAGTAATGTAGTAGGATAATAGGTACACTCGTATTTATACATTTTACTATTGCAATAATATTTTTATTCTCAAAATACCTAAAAATACAAAACCCAAGCAGTTAAACCGTATTATTATCATTTATCAAGCATTAATTTAATATAAACTATATTATACTAATGTATTTATTTAATAGATACTTAAAATTTTAACTAGAATATTTTCTTCAAATTACATTTTAAAATTTTTTTTTTTTATCGAATCTCAGTTTCTTCCATTTCCTACATATTTTGTTATAATATAACGATTCTTAATTGCAGGTTTTGTCTGATACATTGGATTATTTGTACGACGGCCGCATCCCAGCACACTGGCTGAGGGCCTCTTGGACGTCGTCTGCTATAGGTTTTTGGTTTAACGAATTGCTGAACCGGCACAGCCAAATCACGGCATGGGTGTTCAGGGAAAAGCCAGCTCAGTTTTGGATGACCGGTTTCTTCAACCCGCAGGGGTTCTTGACGGCTATGAAACAGGAAATATCCAGGGCTCACAAAGGTTGGACGCTTGACAACATTGTGCTCGAGAACGAAGTTACGGTGTACCATAAACAAGACATCAAAAAATCACCACTGGTAAGTGTAAGATAACATGGTTTATAACCATGCAGTCTTCCCGTATCTGTTTATTCCTACTTTAAATCCGAATTCGGCCTGAGTTCTCCACGAATGCATCATGCATGATATCCGTTACCAAATCGTTAGTTTTTTAATTTTTAGTATTTTACTGATATTTTCCTATATTGTCTACAAAATTTTTTACATTTTTTCCGCGCTAAAAGTTTATGACGAAGACAAAAAAGAGTAATCAGCCCGCCAATTGATTTTATTTTTCCATATTGTCCGCAGGAAGGGGTCTATGTGTACGGATTGTTCTTGGACGGGGCGAGTTGGAACAGGAGGGAAAAAGAACTGCAGGAATCGCTCCACAAGATCATGTTCACGGAAATGCCGGTCATTCACATATTTGCGATAAACACGGTCGGAAATAAACTGATGCCAGGCTACGAATGTCCCGTTTACAAAAAGCCAATAAGAACTGGACTGACTTACGTGTGCGAACTGCGGCTCAAATCACCAAAGGGAACGTTAGAGGCCCATTGGGTATCCAGAGGCGTTGCTCTTCTGTGTGACATCAAATAAATCAATTCAAAATAACATTTTAATAAATAAAGAAAATCAGACGTTCTTATTGAGTTTTCTTCCAGTACTCTTAAATATCGGTGTTTATGATCAACTAATTGATACATATTATAATAAAAATATTACTTTTACTATTGACATTTATTTACAGATTGTACTACCTATTGTTATATTAGATCTAGAATAAATTCAGTAGTCGGGACCCTACTGTTTTTTTGTAGCGCGCTAACGCTACTGCTACTCTCCCCAAAAAAGTAGCTCGCTATCGCTAAAACTACTTTTTTTAATGTACCTAGTGCACTATATCTAACTCTATTGTTTAAATGTAGCGCGCTACTTTTTCGCTACATAGTTTTTAATTATTTTTTTGATTTATTTAGATATTCACTTGAGTACTTGGTCATTATTTGTTAATGCCTACCACTATTTTCTTCTGATTTCGGAAGGCAGGTTTATTCAATGTATCTTATGTATTTTTGTAACAAAACAGATAAACGTTTTGTTGAAAATTGCGAATTAGTAGTTTGTACTAGCTGATTAGACATTCGGTTACTAGGAGAAAGAATTTCATACAGCAAGGGAATTAGTGATTACAAAGAATTTTGATTTGCTAAACATTTTTTAAAAAAGTTGATGACAAGCATGGATCTAGAACATCTTACGCTCCGCTGTATAGTGTAAGTGTCAAGTGGACCTTGTCGTTGTGTAGGTCATTGTGATGGAAATGTTAAATTTGAATTCAATGATACATAGGTACAATCTAAAATTTAATACTTAAAAGAAACACAGAAAACGCCGAATGCCGAAAATAAAAATAGTGTTAAAATTGTTATAAAAATGAGTGAATTCAACAAAAATGCTATAAAATTTAAAAAACTGCAAAGAATTGGACTTAAAATGTTTAGACTTTAAACCGTATTTACATGAAACGAATTTAGAATTTAGGTACTTAGCAATAGATTAGAACAGTAGAAGAAAAGTTGAAAATACAACAATATTCGTGCCCTATAGGTAGGTATGCAGTAGCAAGGCGTGAGGTTTTATATTACCTATGTGTTACCAAAATGCATATATTTTGAATATCTTTTTATAGGCATTTATTACTCAGTTGTACCTATCACCATTGATTTTATAATATATTCATAGTATTTATAGTATATTATAAAATCAATGCTATTACCTACATATTGTTATATAGGTATTAACTGAGATCCTGGGGATAGAA
The DNA here is from genome assembly GCF_005508785.2 of Acyrthosiphon pisum. Taxonomy (NCBI): domain Eukaryota; kingdom Metazoa; phylum Arthropoda; class Insecta; order Hemiptera; family Aphididae; genus Acyrthosiphon; species Acyrthosiphon pisum. The sequence goes on from NC_042493.1 coordinate 60,304,403, forward strand.
ACATATCTGTATGCCAGAGGCGTACCCAAAGGGGGGGTTTTCGGTTCCGGACCCCCCCCCCCCCATTGAAATTTCTACATTTACACAATTGTTTAATAGTAAATAGTATAATAATAGTAGGTTTACATTGTATTTTAATTTCCCATTATATTCAATATACAAAGCTTATAGATTATATTATTATTATATAATATATAATGTATAAACCGTGTTTAATTTATACCAACGACCAGGTACGACTTGTAGGAATTGTCTTATTCTGTGCTGATAATGTGGACTGATTAGATTAATAATATTATAGCTCGAAGTGTTATCACAGAATTATTGTAATCGTACAATTGAATTTTCTCAACAGTAATTTTTATAAGAATTCTAACATTTGTGATTGTTGTTATAAATATTTAGTGTATTTTTGAAGCGAATTTTGATGTATTTTATACAATTTTATTAATTATAAAAATGAGTGCTATAAGCAAATTAAAAAAATTCTTATATACTCCAAAGCGTCAAGAGCCAGAACCTGAAACTAGTTCTTTATCCATTTATTGATGTTTAATATTGTTTACTGCTTACTTTAAATATTCTGGTGGTGACAACACAAACAACTTTAAAAATAAATCAAAAATTTTGGATTATTTTAAGAATAAAAGTGAAGAACCTAATGAAGCTATAGCCCATTTGGATGTAGCCCATGAAAATGTTCATAATCTTCAGGAGATTAAAAATTTAAAATAATTTACATTTTACATTTTAAATAATTTACATAAGTTAAATTATGTAATTATTATAACATATTATTACAAAATAAAAATTGATTTAAAATTATACTAAGTACCTATACCTATTGTAGTAAACCTTTCTGTATATGTGTGAGTGTGTGTATAACTATTATGGCTATTATTATAGTTATTGATAGTAATTTGTTGGTAATGAATTTAACTATAATTGTAATTGCAGAACAGATAAAATAAAAGTTTTGGACCCCCCCCCCCCCATAAAAAATTCCTGGGTACACCACTGCTATATGCTAAATGGTTGATAGACTTATATGGTCATCCTAGATCAGTGCTTATTTTCTTTAGACTTTAAATCACCATAGATCACTAGCGTTTCTGATTTGACAAGTGTGCACTGAAATTATCCCACTAGCACTACGCATCTACGTGAGTGTTGAACTAGATTTCTATAAATCGAATGAGAAAAAACAATATTATCAGATAATATAAATATATAGATTATGAAGGCTAGAAAAAGGAGACCAAACTCGTAAGGCCGCCCACATGAAAAATCGTACCGAAATGATCGCAAGATCAAACGGCTACTGGTTGCGTTGCGTAAGCTAGGGTTGCTACTTTAACACCCGTAGTATTATAGGGATTATTCATGTTTTTTACGTTTTTTTGGAAAATATAATGACCCTCTTTAGATTTTATAGCTTGTACGATTACGTCTTTAAACATGTGCATATGTATATATTTCATAAATATTATTTTTATTTTTGTATAAATAATTAAATTATACAATCCGTTAACACTATATCGAGTTATTTTATACCTAGGTACATATCTTTGTTCACAGCAAGTCTGAGCCCGATACTATTTGATACACCATACCTACCCAATATACGTGTTCTCTTGAATGATTGTTTTATACCGATATATATATATATCATTACACTCAAATTTGTTTCTTGAATAACTTGTTTATGAAATATACACTTATGCACACGTATAAATGCGTAATCGTACAAGCTATAAAATCTAAAGGATCAGTGTCATGGTTTAACATAATGCATGTATTTTCCAAAAAACGCAAAAAATATGAATAATCCCTATACTACGCGGGTTAAAGTAGCAACCCTAGCGTACGCAGCGCAGCCTGTGGCCATTTCATCTCTCATTTCGGGACGTTATCGAAGCGGAGTTTGTTCTCCTTATTCCAGTCTTCATGATATAAGTAATAAATATAAATGATAAATAGGAAATTGGGTGATAATGTGCCCCGTTATAGAAAAAAACGGTTTAAATTTATAAAATGCACCCATTGCACTCATAAAATTGGCAGTGCAGGAAGTGCGCACCGAGTGCACACGATTATTGTGAGTGGCTCAGAGCAATAAATCGAATACAAAACCTTGCACCTGTACACTAAATATTGGTAAAATCGAATACGTTTTTACACTCAGTGTTAAACTGCGTCAAATCGAAAACGCTATTAACAGTCATGACCATAGGCGTAAATAGCGTTTGAGATTTGGGGGGGGGGGGCTAATAAGGTTAATAGGGCCTACTTTGATAATATTGAATAAGCTTAAAACAAAATGTAGGAAATGTTTGGGAGGGCTATGGACATTTTTGTATAGGCTTAGCCCCTATAAAGCCTCCCCCCCTATTTGCGCCTATGGCCATGACTAAGTAAACGGGCATGAACACTAGATTACTGCACACCACTTGTACATATTCCGGTCGCAAATTTTCTCGGCAGTTTGGTAGTACAAATATCTCGTCCAGGTAGCACCACCATTCGCCCGAAGGTCGGTTTTTATATTGTGAATACATTGTTTTAAATGTAAAATATTAAAAAAATTATACATTTCTGTTGTTTTTGACACCTATTACTTTAAAATAAAAAATATTGACTAAGTAAGAATCATTTTTAAGTAAATACTCTATTCGATTGGGTACAATTTAAAATAGTTTTATTATATAAGTATTATATTTTAACGACTTCATGTTACATTGTTACACACTTAATAGTATGGCCAGTATTACAATAGTGGATTACACTTCAATTACGCTTAACCCACTGATTTTACTCCACATTTCTCTACATTGTGCTGCACACATAGTTTATACTTCCCGAGACTTCGAAAAAAACTAATATATACTCCGGCCCACGAGAGTCCATATGTCAGAACGCGTCCGTCACTGCGCATCGGCACGTTGCCGAATAGTGGGAATGGCATCATGGTGGGAGAAAACAGACGTCACGTATTACTATATGAATGCGCGGTTTACGTATGGACTCTCGTAGGCCGGAGTATAGACAAACATTTTATTAGCACTACAATTATATGGGAATTTTACTGTTTCTGCCAAGTCTGGGGAAAATGCGTAGTGATAGAAAAAATTGGTTATTTGGTGATCATGCCTGTTTTATGTTAACATGTTAGACCAGTCGTGGTAAAGGGAGTACAATCTAGTACTGTGATAGTACACGATCATGGTGGAGTAGACTGTAACTAGTAACTTGAATATTTTTAACAACTTGTTAACCACACGGCTTACACGGAATTCGAATACAAACTTAATATTTCGAGTGCCGAGTGGCAACTAGTGGCGTCTGGCGATACAATTCACAGTTTCACGCAAATAGGTTTGAGTGTATAACGTTATTTAGGTATTTCCAGAATACATTCCCGTAGTTGTAGTAGTTTTGTTGACGGTTCTTACCTACCGGGCTGCTAGTGGCTACCACAGAATTTCATTAATTGTGTGTTTATACTCGCCGCTTGGCACGTTCGTATTTTAATTTCAAAATTCAAGGGAATAATACACTCATGAACATGGCAGAGGTAAGAAATACTTTTTTTTAAACTTGATACAGTAAACTATATAATTTTAAGATTAAAGTGTATGTTTTTACCATTGTACTGATCTATTTGCATTATATTATCATATTAAACTGGTTCATGTCAAAACTATTTAAGCAACATAGTGACTTTTAGATGTTTGTGAGAAAAATACATTTGTTTGTAATAAACTAAACACGGTACATTGATTTAAGATAAAACAGAAAAGATTAGATACTTAATTATACACAAAATAACTTCTGGTATTTTTAAAATAAATTAAAATGAAATAAATTTTTGACAATTGTAAATCTAATATTGATATAACTTTTTACCTAGGTATTATAATCAATATATTTAGGAAACTTGTAGAAATGTGAGCAGTGGTGTGACATGGCACATGTCAAGCGATCGCTTTACTAATTTTTTTGGATGGTGTGTGTGTGATGGAGTTGGTTAGTAGTATAGAGAGTATGGGTACAGGGTAATTCTAATTAGTAGAAATATTAAAACCTTAATTAATAATACTGTATAAAATATTTTAGTGTAAATAGATATTAAATCTATATACTTAACATAATACTAATTGTATAAAATATAGGTAGCTGAATAGTATATGGGTTTTCTCACTAGAAAAATGCGTGCATAATCTTATTAACCTATATCTTATTAACCATCTACTACTCATGTAATTACATCAATGACGATATAAATTAATGAATCTGTTTTATCTTTAATGATTTCTTTAAAACCACATTACTCTATAGTCTATTCTAAATAAGACAAAAACTAGTCGGCACCGTTCAACCCCTCCCATTTACACTCCTTGTTTCACCTTTCATTCTTATTTATCCTAAATTGTCATATTGTGATTTGTATAATTTATATTATAAAAGCATCTTTATTAAGAATTTTTGGAATATAGTTTGGGTAAAAAGATCCCCACATCTCTTTCAGTTGTCTCAGAAATAATAAAGACATACCTACTCAAATTTTATATCGCTTTTTAGGAATTTTCTATAGGCATTCAATAGTTTGGGTATTGTCTGAATTTTCAACACATTTTATCTCTACAGAAAATTAAACTTTTTTCCAAATTATTATATTATACTACTCGAAGAGTGATATTAGGTATTATTAGAAGTTAGGATCAGTGTCAAAAAGGGCTGTAATGAATTTAAGTTTATTTCACATTCTCACTCGTCTAAATCCTCTAATTTAGTCAGCTTCTAGACATGTTGTAGAAAAAGTAGTTACCAATATTTATGGGACCTATCTTTCATATTTAGAAATTCTGTGGTTCAATCTTTCGCGTGGAAATAAAGTGCCATTTGTATTAAGATAATAAATAAATATGATATTGAGTGGAATTATACAAAGTTATAAAAAGTTATAGAGAAATTAATAGCTCTAAAAGAATCCCCTTATACAAGTAGGGTTGTTCGGGCGCACACGTATTGCGTACTAAAATAGGTAAACCAACGTTTATGAACTTTTTCACTTACACATTTTTTTTGTAGTGGTTCTCAGTGGTTTCAACATTTATTTTTAATTTTTTTTTGATCCTCCTCACCCAAACATACAAATGTTTAAGAGCTTTTAAAAATATGCAAACCAATACTATAATATTGATTAGAAGTCTAGAAAAACGTTAGTTTTTAGAACCCATAAAACTAATATGAGAAAGAATACTATTTATGGAAAATAAATAAATCAGCTAAATCATAATTAAATGACAATTTTTAAAGGTTATGTAAATAAATTAGCTAATAAAATATATAAATACATAATAAATTAAAACTTAGTATAGTGAATTTTTTACAATAATATGATTCATGATTTATATTAAGATATTATATTTATACTATTTAAATTTTTTTTTATAAATACTTATGTGATTATGATTTATGTCTTACATTATGATATATTTTTCCTAACTTACCTATATTATGGTAGTATCACATTAGGAACTTATAATAATTAACTGTTGGTAGGTGAAAAAATAACATTAATTACATCCGGAACATAATTTATTTTAAAAGGTTCGTTTACCTGACATGGTACACAATTTGTGTTCTGGTCTTTGAATGTTTTGATACTATTTTCAAACAATACAATTTTTAATTGATAATATTATACTTAGTGAGTCAGTGTTATGAAACACTAATATAAGGGGTCGTTATAAATGTCTACATCTTAATTAGAGGTTATGAAAAAATTGGCTTTGCTTTGTATTTAAAGAATCAATGAAATCAAACACCATTCCAAAGGATGCGTTTAAAATTTCTGATCTGAAAATCATACATTTCTAAATATAAGTGATGCTCAATTAAGATTTTAATATAAATAACCAATTTCACCTCATCCCTTATTATTTATGTTTGCATTTGAGTGATACCTTGGATAATATCTCAGATTATTCATGATGATAAAACTATAGCACAAAAATCATTAAAAATATGTATCGAAATCCATTAGGTTTATTATTATTATTGATATTAATTATTTACTTTTATTTGAAATTGTTTCAATTTGTATTTGGACACTATACCATAATTTGTTAAACAAAATAATTACTGAATAATTCTCAGAATTAATATAAGAAAAAAGATTTAATCTTTATGGTGTTAATAATAGTAGGCTTATAATATATAGGCTTAGTCTACTTGAAGTTTTTTAAGGATATTTAGTGGGTAACATTATTTTGCTTGTTTGCCTGAATAGTTTAATTCACACACGGCACCACTGTAAGTGAGTGAGTGGTAGCTAATGCACAAGATTGTAACATAGTTATTTATTATTAGAAATTTTAAATATTTAAACAATATCTATTGTTCTAACCATTGCATATTCAGGGTTGGGCAAGTTAATCAATTTATTGTAACTATATACAAGTTACAGTTATATAACTAGGTTACATTGGTAAATGTTTAAAGAATTATTGACCAGCCAGAGGCTAGGTAAAATAGCGTTATGGTCGTTGTGTTAGAAAATAAAAAGATGTACCAACCACAATCGTACAATCACTGAATATAGGGCCAGGGAGGGCAGATTAATTGCGAAAACCAAAATGAACGAATTATCCGTTTTTTTTGTTTCTTTTGCAGATCCACTTATGAATTATTAAAACACAAAAAGCACAATATAACTTTTAATTGTAACTTGAAACTTTCATATAAAGTTACATGTACATTGTTAATTAGTTACAAGTTACAAGTTAAATTAAAAATGATAAACTTAAAAATTACAAAAGGAACCGAGTTACATAACTTAGATATATGTTACTATGATATTATGTCCATCCCTGTGTATACTCAATTCAGAATAAGAACAGCCCAGGCTAAAGACCAAAATATGTCATTATTCGCACATCCATCCCCACTCCATAGACCATTGCTGTTTACAGTACCAGATCTAAAAATTATGTAACCCGGGGCACAACATAATATTAGCGCCCCTATGCTATATGCTTTATGAGTTTAAAATTTGAAATTTGTGCCCCTCTATAATTAACGCCAGAGGCAGGGCCTCCAGATCGCCCCAACCCTCTAGATCCAGTACTGGTTGTTTACTCCACGTTCTCTACTGTATGTGCAAGAGCGGTGCGTTCTTATTCTAAACAGAGTAGTATAACTCTTATGTCTTATTAATTCTAAAATTTATTTGAAATGAGGTCTTTAGGATTGTCCAATGCAATTTTATTTGTATTATTTGTAATTACCTTTGTTTTGTTGTTTGTTTTTTTCAAATATATGTTATGTACACTTAGGTAGAGGTTGTTCATTCATCAGATGAATTACCAAAAGCTGAAAACAAACAACTAAATGAAACTGAAGAAGCTGTTGCAATGTTGCGATCAGTCGATAAACATTATTTAGCGAATAAATGGACACTTTGGTTCTATGAAAAAAAGAGTAATGTTTGGGAAGAAGATATTCATGAAATATCTAGTTTTGATACTGTTGAAGATTTTTGGTGGTAAGTTTTCTTCATTAATAAAAAAATTTAAGATTCATACTATTTATAAATAATACGTTTATGAATTATAGGTATACACCTACACTTTTAAAGTGCTATAATTTTATTTTGGAACTATAACTAAGTAGAGATTTATTTCCTTTTTATTGTGTATATTATTTTAAAAATAAATCTATTTAAAAAAAAAAAAATAGTAATACTAATCATAAACATTTTAGCTTATTCAACCACATTAAACGTCCAAGTCAACTTTCGTGGCATAGTCAATACAGCTATTTTAAGTATGGAATCAAACCTAATTGGGATGATGAAAAAAATAGTGCTGGTGGACGTTGGTTATTGCAGTTACCACCTTTAAAAAAATGCACCCGTGTAGATGAATATTGGAAACAAATAGTGAGAAATACATTTTTTTTCTGGTTAATTTAAATTTGTAATAATTATTACTTTTAGATAATGAGTATAATTGGTGAAGTGTACGAGAGTTCTGAAATTAATGGCGCTATAGTTAGCGTACGAAACCTAGGAACTAAAATATCAGTATGGACAAGCAATGCATCCAAAAAAAATGCGAATAACATTATGGCTATTGGGTATGTAACAAAAATTAATTTAGCAAATATCTACTAATTTTACATTAAACCACAAAATTTACTGAATGAACAATTTAGTTACCTAGTAATAAAATGTACCATGTTAGGATGTTATAGGATCTAGCTTGAACATTATAGTGTGGTTATTTAAATCACTCAAAGGTTATGAATTACTAAATCTTAGAAGGATCAATTTACCTGCACAATATTATTTAATTTGATGAATAACAAGTAAATTCTAAACACGGAATATGGTGACAGTGTAAAATACTGCATCTCGAATAATTATAATATTAACTTATATAACCTAGTAAACCTTAAAACCGGATCTATAATATACACTAAAATGCAAAAAATAACATTTATTTATTTATTTAATTTTTATAGGTACCTACGACCTACCTATTATAATACTCATTTAATTATTTAGATTATATAAGTTGTTACAAATAAATGTATATTTTTAAAATTTGATTGTGTGTATACAATATGATAATTCAAGTAATAGAATATTACAAGTTTCTATGGTTAATACATTTGAACTACAACAATTAAACAAAATTGTTTGAGATTATTTATATATTATATATTATTGTAATTGTACACATGAGTATCCATTATTGTCAACATTTGAACTTCAATCGCTCGTAACAATGTTTGTGATTTTATGATAACTTTTTTTTAGGTTTCTAATACTAAAACATTTTGTGTTAAATTATAAATCCTTTGATATTAAAATGAGAAGCCCGTTTACTCACAAACAGTAATATTGAGATAAATAAAAAAAAAATTTCAAATGTTTAAATAGCAAAAATCTAGAATATTTTTTAATTGATATCATAACTAGAAGATGTTAATACATTTCGTAAAAAAGTCAAGTTTACAGATATTAATTTTTTAGGTAAAACTAGTTTTGCATTAAAATTCTATTTTTTATTATTTCGATAAGTACTTTGAAATACGTATCTAATTTTAACCTCACAAAGTGTCACTAGCTAGATCTGATTTGCTACCATAAACCACTTTCAAAGCTTAAGATTAAAGCTTTATTTTTTCTTATAATAAAATCAATATAAATCAATTTTTTAAATAGCAAAAAACCTAAATTTTATCTTTTATTTGGTAGATAATTTAATAATTAATGTAAACAATAAATCAATCAGTGTTTTCAATTTCCGTGTGAAAATCATTAGCTAGGTTGAATTGCGTTTGGGGAGGTCTTTCATGATTGAGTCGAATTGCGTGCGTGGTTTTTTCGCGACAGAGCTGAATTACGTGCACAGAACTTACAAAATACAAAAAAATTTTAAAATAATATACAAAAAACTTTGTGTGCTATAATAATACAAACCAAGTGTAAAAAGCATGTCAAAAATTTTACAAATTTACTTACTATAAAAAAGACAAAAAAAATTATTATTGTAAGAATAATTTATGCTGGCAAGTTTTTATAAGCCAATTTTTCTACGAACTCCAAATGTTTTGTAATTTTATCTTCATACTGAACTATAATTTCACTGATATAATCTTCCTTTTCTACTGCCTTACGTCGTTTTTGTGTCAGATTTGAGCTACGCATTTTGACATTAATTTCATTTTGTACATTTTTCAAAACTTCCAAAAACTGGAAAATGTTTGGATATGAAGAGTAGAACATATTATTAAACTTTGAATGAAACGATTCACAAGCATTAGTAGTACGCATTAAACTGTTCAAAAACACGGCCCATATTGATGACGGAAATGTACAGCTTTGTAAAATATGGCTGTGATTTAAAACACTAAAAAAAATTTCACTTTTTTCATTTTATTTAAAATTTTTGCATGCCCATCTCTGAATATTATTATCTGAAATTTATAGCCTTTAATTATGTTTTATTTTTATTTTTTTCGCTGTACAATACACTAACTTCCATTTTAATCGTTTGTCGTTTCTGGATGCTTACTGACTTTCGAATAATTCTATGTTCTATAGATCGTCATATATACTATTATCATATTATAGTCATATACTCATATCTAATCTGATCACTATTTACTGGAGAAAACCGAAGATACAGTATATTTAATTTACTTATACTAAGAATAGTACTTTTACACGTATGCTGTAAACGTATGATGAATACCGGTCGTCTGCTCAAACTTTTACCCTCGCAATTTAAGCCTCTTCCAAAAAACACTTACACGCAATTCGGTTGTTGACTAAAAGTGCTCATTATTTTGGCACGCAATTCAGATGCAGCCAAATCAATAGGTAGTTCTGATTTATAAACTTTAAAGTTTATTAATGGCTGCAGATAAGTTTTTATGAATCAAGTTAAAATTTAAATTTGGTTCCAATTACAATTTTTTTAGTATAATACATTTTCTGTTTTAGAAATTAATAATAAAAAACCTACATGCTACATAACTAGTCAATACATTTCAACAATCTAAGTTTCATTTGAATTTTGATTTTTTTATTATTAAAAATTACATTAATACATAGTTATAAATATTGTTTTATGTAAATTTCAGAATGAAAATCAAAGAAGTTTTGGGTGCACAACGTACAATTTTGTATTACGAGGCTCACACAGATACAGCAAATAAACGAGGATCACATTCAAAAAAATTATTTATGATATAAATTATCTAAGTTGAAAAATTTTTTTTTAGAATGCTTAAAAATAAAATACAATTAAAGTGAAGATTAAATATAAAAGAAACAGAAGTCATTTTAATAGATAAAATGTAATTTCCCAGTGTTAAATTTGTCCTGTATCTTCCTTGTGTTTTAAAGGGGCTCACTTCACCTGACAATTTTTAAATATTCTACAAATTGTTTCACCAAAAGCTAAATAACATCAAATTTACAATTATGTTTGAAATAAATATTTCATATGAATTTATTGGTAAGATTTTAAGTATGAACATTTCCAATTTAGTTACTAACTTTTGAGATATTATACCCTAACTAATATACACTTATTTACTAATATACATTAACCGGCTGGCTACTAACAATACACAGATAAATTCATATAAAACTAGGTAGTGAATTAGAAAAATGTAATTAAAATTATAAGTAATTATATGCCACAGTACATTTTAAATTCAACCTTTACTCAAATACAAAATATACATAATACAAAGTAATATCAATCATATAAAATAATATAAAATGTTTAAATCAATACTAATTTTCTATTAGTTGCTGAAAATGTATCAATAATTGTTTTTGTGTCAAGACTCATGACTAATTGTTACATCTCTTTCAATATTTATTATTAATGAATTTGAAAACAGTCTTGTCTCATTGTTGTTCTCCAACAAACTCTTAATCGCCGCATTGAAGAAAATGCACATTTGAAGGTTGCGCCACTAACAGGTATAGTGAAAGCTACTTATAGCAATTTATACAAATTTAGGTACACATCTTGTATAAACTCAACTGTAAAATAAACTTTTCTTTCAGTAACTCCTTGTTTAATATATCATCAAAATTAAAATTATCTTTAATTTTAACTAGGCAATTTTTGGCAGCAAGCTTTTATCATTAAAAAGCATAATTTAACACAAATTGATGAAATAGTTTTTTTTTAATGTAAACCAATTTGAGGTTTTTTTTTCAATTGAAAAAATTTTCCTGATTTCTGTAAGTAACAAATAAAAAGTTCGTTACCGAAAAAAGCCAGATTTTTAAAATTAAAATACCTCAAATTCGTCAACATTTTTTTTTTTAATTATTTCATCAACTCATTATAAAATTAAAATTATGATATTTTGTGTAAAGACAAATAGCTTGTCAAAAATCTTTTGGTTGAAAACACAGTGGTAGGTATTTCTACAACCGTCAACAGTTGTTAAAATAAAAGATAATGTTGATATTGGCATCAATAATAAAGCTTAGATATGTGCTCATGACACGGACTAAAGATATGCCTTAGTAGGAATGTACCTAGCTTTAGTCCGTATACTTAGTCCGTGGTTTATGATTTTATTTAGTTATAAGTTTATGATAATAAGTATATATATTATAGTATATATTATGATTCATAATAACTAATAAGTATAGATACGATGTTCGAAATATATTGTTTCAAAGACGGATGAAAAATATTAAAAGACGAGTCACAATTTCGTTTTATAAGCATTTAAAGTTAAAATATTGACAAAATACGTAAATTCACGAAAATTAGCAAATTATTTTGAGTTAGAAATTCATAAAAAAATGTTCTATTTAAATCTAATATTTTAAAATGTAATACAAGATTCCTCATAAGTTTGTCTTCCTTTATCAAATAAAAATGCCTACTAGCAAATCAAATTACATTTTTATGAGCGTTTGAAGTTCATATTTTTACAAGATTGAATATTCACTCGATTTCTCGTGTAGTGATATTGTTATTTTGTTGTAATTCAAAAACGAATAACTGTAGATATAGGTACATGAAAATTTCACTGAATGTTTATGTTTTCATTTTCTATACGCCATAAAATTTTGAAAATATTTTGAGCCATTTACGGACATGTGGGTTTTAAATTTTTTTTAGTTTTTTTTCTATAATTGTCATTTGTCAATAAAATTTTATTTGTTGTTTAAAAATGCGTGAACATTTATTACATGGCTCCTGATACCTATTTTGTTACAATAGCAGTTGAAAAATATTAAAATACATACCCAAGCACAATTTTCTTTTAATTATGGTTTTCGAACACAAAATGTAAAAGTGTATATTATACTGTACCTAATATTAAATAAATGTCTATATATAAAAATTATCTAGATAAACTAATATAGATAATTGAAATTTTTATCGAGTCAGAAAAATACAATGGTTACGATTTTATTTCGTTAAAAAATAATTAGTAGCAGCAAGTCAGTTGTGCGGAGAATCGTGTAGGCAATATTATTACACTGAACGCGAATAAATTGTATTTCGTATGTTTGTAGCAGGGACTGGAACCGAACCTAAAAGAACTGGTTCTGGAACCGGAACCTTTAAAATATTAAGAACCGGGACCGGAACCGAAACCTTTATTTTAATATAATAAAGTAGCGGAACCGAACCGGAATTTTTAAATTAAAAAGGTACTTTAAGGTTCAAAAATAAAATTATTTTATTTATCATATTTAAAGGTATTAAAGTTTTGTATATAACCTATGTATCTATGCTATATTATGAGTTTTCTAATATTTCTCATACCTCAATTAACCTAACCTAACCTCAATTATACTCACATTCTGGATGACTATTTGAAATTATTATACTTTTTGGTACCGAAATTATCTGGAACCGGAACCTAAATTATTTGGAACCGGTACCTTTATTTTTTTTCATAAAAAAACCAGAACCGAACCGGAATCGTTATTTTATTTTTGGAGAACCAGTACCGGAACCGATACCGATAAATTCAAAAGGTTCCAGTCCCTGGTTTGTAGTATATACACGTAACTGCGTAAGTAACATTATTTTAATATTTAATTTTATTAATTTCAATTCGAATGTGTAATTATTGAATTTAAGGTTCTGAGCAGTGCCGCAACTATCAGGTGTGCATTGCACATCGGCCCCCAAGGCCCCAATCCGATATAGGCCCCAAATCGATGGGTTAAAATTAATTGTAAAGCTGTGGCTGAAGAAAATTAAATTAAAATTAAGAGTAAAAAAACAAATATGATCATATTATTAAATATTTATAATTTATTGTGACCAAATTAAACTCAAATGGTTCAAACTTTTTTTGCGCAATTCCATAAGTCAAGATCATCTTAGTGAAATTTCCAAACTGAACATAGAATAGAGAAGAACTTCCGACATAGATGTAGAAAAAGTCATTGACAACTTTTCAAACGCAAAAGCGAAGAAAAAAACAATTTTGTTAGATAATTTACAAATGTGTTGAAATTATAGTATAATACTATTTTTATAACAATAAATTCTACAATTAAATATATTTTCTCAGATAGCTAAATGTGATAATTTATTTACATTTTGTATATTTTGACCCCAAATTAAGATTTGCACATCAGCCCCATAATGTGTAGTTGCGGCACTGGTTCTGAGCTGAGCCATGAATATATTTTATTGTATAATGACTATTATTATAACTCAAATTACAATTTTCTTTTGAAAATGATGTAGATCTATACATGACAAATTAATATAACATAGTTAGGGGGATTTACAGCTGTCTATGTCGTGTCATTCTTATATAAAATATTATATAAAATACTTTATTCACAATAACATCATCAATTATACTTAGTAATATCACAGGCTGATTGCCCGTCTTCACTCAGAATCATTTTTCATATACAATAATATTATATAATTAAATTCAAATTTAACACCATCCATTACAGTGACCCACTAGTAACCTACTGTACAGCAGGGTGTCACCCACTTGCCCACCTTTTTTCAATAAAATTCATTATTATTTAATTTTTTAAATGATGCATAATATGTTTTGGTATAAAAACAGTCTTTTTTTTTATTATAATTAATTTAATTTATTATTATCAAAGGTGGGCAAGTTAATGAAAATAATTGAATTAAATTGCCTTCAGTCAAGTTAAATGTTAACAAAAAAAAATTAATTACATGAATTTAAAGTTGAGATAGAAAATAAATTTAACTCAGTTAAAAAAATGTTAATTTTGTTTAATTTAAAATCTTTTAAGTCATAAACTGCCCTAGTATTTGATTTACACAGATATCTATCAAGACATTTATCATTTTCTAAAAATTAGATTATTATAATATATAATTAGAAAAACAATGACCAAAATCGAAAAAGGTTCATCAAATCAGTATTGTCTAGTTGGTTCCGCATGACACAAAAAGAAAATTAACCTAACTGCACAACAATGATAAACTAACTTATAATGATAACTATAAAACGTTGAGTTACAACAATAAATATTTTAACCGAACAAGTTAGTAAGTTAAAAGCAAAAGTGTAAAGTTAACAAATTTTTACTATTTGAATAAAAAAATTTAATGTTTATACTCATATCTTTATTGATTCATATTATAACGTTCCTTATAAGTCATAATCAATTATTTAAATGAGACACCAAATTAAATCAAAACATTTCTTTTTTAAATCGGATGTATTTTGTTGTTTAGGAAAGAAAACAAGAATTAAAAATTATATCGCTTTGTTTGTAAACCTCGAAGTGTCGACAGTTTGCTGTTTGAATAAATAAGTGGGGTCATGAGACATATTCAAATACTAAACGTCATAATTATTGAGTGCATGTACAGTTTTCTTACATATAATAATTTAATATATTTAGTATTATTACAAAAATATCAATTATTTAATTGTTTGCTTACATACCAAAATCAAAAATTGTTTTTATGCTCAAACTGTATACAAAATATTCATATTGGCAGTTACAAGTCATGATTTAATTTTAAAAATTAATTGGCTTTTTATAGATTATGTAAATTATTTGGCTCTTTTTTATAATTGATAACATATTTATTTAAATGTCAAAAACCTTGAAAATGTACTACAAGATTCCTTAAAAGTAGTTTTTATAGCAATTAAAAAAATAAAAAATAAACAGTCAGAATTGTTTTATAATAAGCGTCCAATATTATTACAAAATGTAGTTAATTATAATATTCAATTTAAGCTAAAATGTTGTGTTTATAAATATGTATACAAATCTGTAGAAAAAGTACGATAAGGAAAACATAAAATCAATAATTTTTATTAGCATCTTTATTTTAGTTTTTTTTTTACTAAATTCATATTTGTTATAATACAATTTATTTTATGAAATCAGTAACATCAATCTACTAAGTAACTTTAAAAATATCAAATTTGATTTATCTTATCTAACAAATATTTACAAGTAAATTTATTTAATGGATTATATTTTAAATAGTTGGAAACCGAAATGGCCACTTTATCACAATTAAAATATTTAAAATATAAATCAGTCTCATACAAATGATTAACAAAGTACATATTTGTTATTTATGAACATGTCGAATAACTAAGTAACTTAACTTATACAACATTTATTACGTTTTAGTTTCATATTAGACTTTTCAGCAGTTTTATTAGAAGCCGCTATATAATGAGAATACTCATGGTCTAGTCTCTCTGCTCCTTCAAGCTGTAACTTTTTTGCTGGACCTTCGATTGCAAGAACACACTCTTTTGAACACGCCCAATGTTGAAATGGAACACAGGTATTTCCCAGATAAGGAGTTAGAAACGTTACCGTACTATAACCTGTAATTAAAAACAGAAAATTAGTTTTTCATTATTCATTTAAAAATATTCATTTATAATAACCTGGTTTTGAACAGTCAGTTGCAACATTACAGAAGTTGCATATATTGTAATTAAGGTAAGTCAAGGACATATAATGTTTTAAGGATTCCGGGATTTCTTCATTAAAAAAATTAATTCCACTTGAAAATATTTTTTCAACACAAATGTCCAAGAGAGATGATACAGCTGGTCTTGAACCTGCCTCTCCTCTTATCCAATAATTTTTCCAAATCTCTTTACGAGCTCTACAGTAAGTTAAAAATAAATATACAATATTAAAGTATTAAGTTAGCAACAATTTTTCTTAAAGCTACAATTACCTATGATCATAATCGGTGTGATACCATAAAAAAAATGACTTGAAGTAATTACGATTACCCAATCTATAAACCAATTCTAAATGTTTCATGCTCGTTAAAAATCCAGGTAATGCTTCAAGCTGGTTATCGTCAACATATAGTTCTTTTAGATTCACACAAAACTTTAGACTAAAAGGAATTGATTGTACAGTTAATAAATTGTCAGTGAGTATAAGCACTTCAAGCTTTGATAGTCGACCAATTGCACTGGGTATTTGACGTAGGTGATTATGTTTGAGAGATAAAATTTTAACATTTGGACATTGGAAAATCTAAAAAAAATTTATAAATTATGAAAAAATTAATACATAGAAGAAATGTAAATTTTAAACAATGCAATTACCTCAAATGGAAGCTTGCTGTCATCTACACTTTTTAAAATATTGTCCAAATGCATTTCAACAATATTATATCGTTGTAGATACCTCGACAATGGCGTGGAATAAGGAATATTTAATGATCGGCGATACTGATTTAATTCAATTTTCAAAAACGTTAGTAAACGCAGTGGATAATTTTCTATTGCTTCTTCGATGTAACTTGGATGATCTTGTAATGGATTACTCAACTATAGACAATTTTGTATAAAATTAAATTTATGGAATTCATTATTTAAAGAAATACTAAATTACTTAACAAAAACAAATTGAAAATGGTGTTTTTAAATTAATCATTAAAAAATTTATATTTTTTTTTACTAAAATATCATTAGAAAATAGTTTCTGTGATCAATTTTTAATTATTACAGTGTTACTTACATCTAATGAAATATTTGCCCTCACTGCATGACCCTCATTACCACGCATCACAGTCTTTAATTTCCTTTTTATCTGAAAAAATGCACATTTTGTTACTTTTTGTACAAAATGTATATTTAAGTATTACCTAATTATTTGTGAACACGTCTTTAAAGTTTAAAACATACAATTTAAAAATCTTAATTGTTGTGGTATTTAATGATTTGCCTACTCAATGCACGTACCTAATATTTGTTATTTTGTTTATAACTACCTACCTAACTTACAAAAAAAATCATTACCATATTTTATAAAAGTAGAGGTACTTATTAAATATTGTATTAAAAAATTAATTTATTCCGAATTGCTATGTAGGAAATCAATGAAAGCCAACCTAATTTTGAAAAAGAAAAGTCATCAATGATTTTTAGCGTAATTTAGAAGTACAAAATGATGAATAACCAATATAAAAATTTTAAATAATAAATAGTTAATAAAAATGTTAACTAGGTACCTATATAACAGGGGTAGCCACCAACCTTAATTTTAGGAGCCGCAAGTTAATAGAGTTAATTCGAGGCGAGTCACATTGTAAAGCGATGTTTATAAAATGAAGACACGTTTATAATTTTATATCAATTATTTTTTTTTTACACTACTATATTTAGATTTAATGAATTTAACTATATAAGTGTTGTGTACAATTATTCACATACATACCTAAGTAGTCCTAAAGTTTGAAATAAGACTCTTAACACTCTTTTGTTAGTGGGTATTTTTCGAAACAGAAAAAACACTATATTACAGTTTTAACGGAATTATATTTATCAATTTTAGTTTAAGCTTGGTTCAAGAACTGCACGAAACTGATTTAAGAGCCGCATGTGGCTCGCGTGCCTTGTTGTGGCCACCCCTGCTATATAAAATACTAGAACAATTAATAATACAAACATTTTTTCAATTTATTACTATCTCAAATCACAATAACATGTCACTAAATGGTAATCGTCAACACACACCTCGCACATGGATACGTTGATAATTCATTTAAAAACTTAATTGTAATTTTCTAGTATCTTACAAATTTTTATACGTCATGTACTGACATTTTAAATAGTGTTTTTTCAGTCATTAGTGGCATGTAATTTATCCGTAAAAACATGAGTGGTATGAGGAAAAAAAGTTTAGGAACTTCTGGTAACGTTAGGTTAGTATTGAATAAGTTAAAGGTCTTACCACATAATTTGGGTGCGAGTCAGATGTCGCAAGGTTATTATTTTCACCCGGTGAACATTCAACTTTATAAATATTTAGGACGCCATCAGGTGATAATAAGTATGTCAATATTTCATGCCAAACACTAATCTTGTTGCGTATTTTGATTCTGTCAATGACATTACATCTACTACCATAGCACATGGAAGTAAACTTCCTGATCATATGGTATTCATAACCATTGAACTTGATGTCCATTGGAACTGTTCTTTTATCTGTGTCCTCTGTGAGTAATATTGATATGTTGTTGCGACACCTTGAAAAAAAAAGCCAATGTGTAAATCAATCGTTCCGTACCTACGTATGAAAATACTACACTTCAAGACACAGGGGATTATTGTTTGAAAACCAGACTAGAGATGTTCCGGGTACCCGTCAATTACTTGATGGCCGGGTACTCGATATCATATTTAAGACTCGGCCCTTACCCGTTACTCGGCGTAGTACCTACATTTTTACCGGACCCTTACTCAGTACCTGGCGAAATACTACATTTTTACTCGACTCATATCCAATGACAAACGCTGATAATCTATTTATAAATATATGCATACCTATAATTAATATAACGGGAAAAATTTAAAATTCTAGGGTAATAAATTCTACCTAATTTATTTTGGTACATATTGGAATAACTGAACTGATTCACAATCACCAGTTGATTATAAACAAATCATGTTTTTCTTCTACGAATTACAAAAATAAATCTCGTGTTTACTGTCTGATGTTTATATAGTTGATACTTGATACTTTGATAGTAGTATAATACCTATTTTGTATTAAAATTTCTACTCGGCCTATACTCGATACCCGGATTGAGTTAAAATTTTTACTCGGCCAATACTCGATACCCGGTTAGTATTTAGGTAAGTACTCGTTATCCGGTTTAATACCAGATTTTCTACCCAGAACATCTCTAAACCAGGCAAAAAGTTACAAGGCAGTAAATAGTAATACATTTGTTTTCGGATAGGTAATAGTAGATACCTATGTGAAATACTGTGGCCATGTCTAAAACTCTGGTATTATCAATGGGTTTTAGATTACTGTATTAGATAACTAGTTTTCGAGCAGTATTCGTTAAATAAATTGTAACGCAATAAGTAGAAATGTACATATTTTTTTACACTGGATTTAATGAATTCGCGAATAAATTTTAACATGAAGTGAGAAAAAAAATGTAAAACAACGTTACCCAGTGTCTGCGATCGTTAAAAGCGAAATCGAATAGATTTGGAAACACAAAAAAATATGACAAGTAGGTAGATAGGTATAAAAAAAAGTAGGTAGGTATACTCACTCGAACGCTATGCGAATGTCGTAAGGCGAAATACTTTCGTGCCGTTGGTTAGGTGTACGATCGCACTGGTGACAGATAATTAATTATTAAATATCAACCGACACGACAATAACGGCACATCGACGGACGGGAATCGTCCATCAAAAAAATAAGTGTTTTCCGCGTGGACCACCTCCGATGCCCCTCCGATAAACAGCGCGCGAATTGAGACGATTACGACGACGACGAAGGGGGCGAGGAGGAATCGAACGAGACTCGAGAAGGGAAAAAAAGATCGACTGCCGCCGTGTGGATTGCCGCTGCGGGTTGGTAGTACGTCGGCGGAAACGGGAAGACGGACTCGGCGAGTACAACGGGTTTTACGAAAAATAAATCACAATATAATAAATAAAAATATAATATTATTATTATTGTTAATATCGTTGTGCCGTTGATGCGACGACGTGATGTAACTACAATGTGGCGCCGTTGCGCGCTGGACGCTATAGTGAGCGTAGTGCGAGAGCGAGCTGACTGTGTCCCCGCCGACGGCTGACGACAACCACCGCCCCCACCGGCCCACCCACCGCCGACAGACCATAGAGTAAACGACGACGGCGACGATGACTATGACAATTTAATCGGTGGCGGCTGAATGCTGATAAGTGATAACTGATAAAAGAACAACAAAAAATAATCGGATAACGATTATGTCTCTCGATGACTGTGTGTGGTACTGTGGTTTGTCTGACGCCTGTTACAATCGTGGTTACAATCCAAAACTTGTACAAAGTGATATATTTCACCGCGAGTTATACACTTATACCTTGTACCTACGCAATCCCGAACATTAATTTATCCATAAAGGCATTGCCCCTGGCCCCATGATTTTTAATTTCTCCCGACGCCCAGTGCAAACTTAAAAGAAAAATTAACTGCTTAGGTACCTATATACTTTTTTTACAAAAGTACACATAAAAAAATATACCTTCTTTAAAAAAAAAATAACAAATTATAAATTAGGTAGGTAGGTACCTACTATACCTACCTAGATATTACTAAAATGGTAATTTTTTTAATTCATTACTGGAAGATTCTAACATATCAATAATCACATATTTGCTTATTAATTTAACGATCTTCAATAAACAAACAAGTTAGAGGATATTGTTGGCTTATTAAAAATATAAGTTTGGATTTTAAAATAGGTATTCATTATTACACTTAACTTATGTGTATGGAAGTGTAAAAGAACGAATTTAAATGTTATGCACATTGTGTTGAATAAACCAGACTTATAATTGTCATTAGTAAATTAGTTCAAAAAGAATTTGAGATGCTCTAGTCATGACTGATGATTCATAAGACATAAACTATTTAAATATGGTAGGTACTTATAGGATAATAATAGATATTATTTATGTTTACCTATGACTAATGACAGTCAAGTAGGTCTCAACAATAATAAGCTATATTATAAAGTCTATGACTTTATATAAGAGCCAAAGTTAACAGTAATAGGTATTTGTTTAACACTTTATTTTTTATTTTAAATGAAAATGCATTCTCTGTTGTATACCTTGAACTTGTTACTAACTTTGCTTAGATTATTATCATTATTATTATTATTATTATTATCATAAAATTTAACTAATAAAACATTCTCCAAATTACAACTTATTAAAAATAAAACTTTTTTGTCGAATACAATTTTTTTTTATAACGAAATTGATAATTTCAGAAAATTGTATTTATATAACCTATTTACCTATATATCTACCTATTTATCTACCAAGCAAGCAATTAAGTAAAGAGTAATTCAGTAATTTTGCTACAAAAAAGTAACTTAGATTACTGTTATAAATTAGGTAGGTACTCACAAATGTTCAATAAAATGTAATTAAATTACCATCATATATCTTAAAAAATAATTATATTTCTTCCCGGTTGCTGATTTTCAGAGTAAATCAGTATAATATAGGCACAATATGCCTATTATATTAATTTTAATTTCAGCATATTACTTATTCAATAATGATAATTAAATATAAAAATATTTATACACCCAAACAAAATTAACCATCCACCTAAAATAATTGTTTTGGGCAAATGCCCCGAAAAAATATGTTCGTGACGCCGCTACTGGTAGTGACGTACACGACGTGGTAAAGTCGTCAATAAATGATAATGTAGATAGATATAATGTACTATAGATAATGAAGATATTATAGAATCATATATAAACCCATTAAATGTTTTACCTTACTCTATACACATATATATATAATTATAATAATATAAGAATGTATTTATCATCAATGTCCATTCTGTGTACCGTACCTAAATACCACGAATAGATAGATATTATAATCTTATCTTAATTCATGAAAATCAATGAATAATCAATGATTGCCATCTGGTGTTTAGTCATCATGACATACAAATATGCAAAAATAATATATGCTTTAAAAATTTAAACCTTTCCAAAACAAATCTGTATCGATATCGAATCAGATTTTTCCTAAATTATTGTTAACTGCCAACTGATCGTTGTATCTTGAATTTAGGGACGTACGAAATGTCGAAATGTGAAAAGTGAATACTGTAGTTTTTCCAGTAAAAATATAGGCACCTATCTTTGTTAAATTAATACTTTTGAACAAAATTACGATAATAATATTCTATAACTTGTAAGTCACCATTTAAGACGGTGGCAGGTGTTACGAACAAACCCCGAAATGTAGGTATAACTATAACACCGACCAGTACCCACTATATATCCGGATTTTATGCAAAAACATATTTTTAACAAGCGTATGCTGTTTGATGGGAGTAAAAAATATTTGTATTTCATAAACCGTAGAATCTGTCAAAAAAAGTTCTTTAAAAAGCTCCTTCGCGTATTGAAATTTATAAAGACATTTTGCCCAGCGTGCCATTACCCCCTGCGTGCCACTGTATTGACAAGATGGGGAACATGGCTGGAGGCCGCATTTTTCATATCTAATCATTTTAATGGTTTAAAAGAAGTGTTAGAAAAACTCGAAAACGATTCAGCAATAAGCATAGAAAAATGTATAAATTTATTTTCCCAGGTCTCGGTACAGAATGATTTAATATTTCTAAAATCGCATTTTTTTGTTCTTGTTCAAACGATAAAAAATTTAGAAAAATCAAATTTATCATTAATTGAGTCGGTTGAAATGGTACAAAATGTTATTTCAAGTATGCAAAGTATACCTGGCACCAAAGGTTCTGAAATAAAAAATAAAATGCCACAGCTTCACCAAAAAAATAAAGGATTTAAATTAATGATACAAATTATAAAAGTTTTAACTGGGGACAACAACGTGACACTCCCTCAAGATTTAACTCCTAGTATAGCCACAGACCTGAAAAATTCTCCTACAACGTCTGTCGATGTTGAGAAATCATACAGCATATATAAGACAATTATCACGGACCGCCGTACTAACTTTACTCTGGAAAATTTGGAAAAATATATTATTGTACTTTCCTTTAAAATCATTGTATAATTTTTTTTTTTTATGTTAATGTATTACAATATGTAATATTAGTATATTACTAATTAATAATTATATAAATAATAAGAAATTATAAATTTATAATCATCATATTGCATGTTTAATTTAACTAAATAACAAATAATAAAGTTTTAAGATATTAATATTTTTCAGAATATTTTGAGAATATTAAGAATATTTTTAGGAATATTTCATAAATTTCAGCTGCATATAAACATCATATTTCAAACGTTTTAACAGAATATAAATACGGACTCTAATAATGACTTTAGGACGTTTCCTCCCCGAACGGGACAATGTCCCCTCCGGACAAAAAATTTAAAGTTTAATTATTAAATTATTATTTTTGTTTATTAAACAATAATATACAATATTACAATGCAAATTATTAAATTAATACCCTAATATTAGTATATAAATATAATTCAATAATAAGTACATAAGTACATCATATAATAACCAGGACTTGAAACCGATTGAAAAAATTTCGGTTTCGGTTTCGATTTTGTATATCGGTTTTTAATTTTTTTGATTTTTGTTTCAATTTTACAATACCGGTATTAGGACAGTTTGGTTTTGGTTTCGATTTTCTATACAGGTTTCCTATTTTCGATTTTGAATTTATCCAAATAGCCAATAGGTGGTAATTAGTCAAAATACCCACGGACTAAATATCCAAATTTAAAAATTTAGAAGAACTTTTAAAAAATAACACAACTATTATGAAACGTCATGGCTTATGGCCAATGCTCAAAAAATATACTATTAAGTCAGTGATAAAGAGCCATAAACTGATATCTGCAGAAAATTGATTTTATGGTTTTAAATGATACCTATCTGTTAAGTATTTGAGATGAATATTTTACTGTGGTAAAATAATATACATAATATGGGATCTTCCATAAATTAAAAATTACCTACTATACTTTTATAGTAATCTATAATTTATTAATTTATGTTATTTGTGTTTATTCAATTTTTTTTTCTATTTTTAATTTTTATGTGTACAAAACTACAAAATGTAATAAAAAATCATTGAGGGTCGTAATTTTTTTTTACAATGGGTGCTTTTACAATGATGTTTTTTTTTTATCCTATATACACAATTTTTATCAGAAGGAGTGCTTTGATTTCAACATAGGTATAGTAACTTATCTTTTAGCAAATTGGATTAAGATGGTACTTACTTTAAATAGGTAATTTTTTGATTTTCTCAATAGTTATTTAATGCCATGGGAAAAGCTATCGACAAATTACGAAAAACCGCTAAAAACGGGATTTATATTTCTAACGCTTTGTTTATCACCATAAAAACGAATAAAAATAATAATATTATATAATATTAATTCAACATGCAGGCTATAATAAATAAATAACAATATAAAATATCCAGACTAACGAACCATCTCCGCTCAGAATCGTTTTTCTTATACAATGATGTTGTATCATTGAATTCAAGTTTAATACAATCCATTATACATTGACCCACCTGTAAGTTTTAACCTACTGTACAGCAGAGCGACATCCACTTATTACCCACTTTTTATAGAATTATAATATAAAATAATTTTAAAGTATTACATTTTTTTTAAATTATAAATTAAAATATTTTTCCACAATTTAATGGCTGTTTGATTTTTTTGGTTTTGTATCGGGCGTCGGACACATAAAAAATTACTTTACTGGCCACCGGGAGCATAATCATGACCGGACCGAATCGATACTGGCTAAAAGCTTCTATAGTTTACTACATGAACAAAATCAACACGGAAAATCTATGTAGGTACCTATATCTTTTTATTTCCTAAAAAACTTTTTCTATGTTTGCAGTTTTAATATTTGAGCTAGTTTTATTAGAAAATATTATAGTGTTATCACTAATCTACGAATTTAATTATTTTACATTTTAACTTATATTTTATTTTATATTATTTGGGTATAGCGACGTTTCAATATGTCTGTGTTTATTTATAAAAACGTTTTTCTACATTTTTAAATTTTGATATTTAGTCCGTGCATATTTTGACCATTAGATATTTTGGTTTGGATATTTCGACCTAGTTTCATAATAGGTAGGTACCTAGCAATTAGCAGTCTGCTGAGCTTCTTTGATGGATAATGAACTGCATAATATGATACCACTGTTTTATGAAAAAATTATTGTATACAAGTACTGCAAGACTTGTAATAGTACCTACTTATTATAATTGGTATTCTATACGACCAGTTTCCCATTTTGGTGTTCAACCGAGTCCATATTTTCCCGGTTTGGAACGTGTGATCTAAGTTTAATTATTTTATTAAAATAAAATAATGAGCTATTACACTGCTTTTAGCATGTAAATTGATCTGTTGTTAATTTAATTTAATTGGTTAGTTGAGTTGCCATACCTTTCCTTTTGTGTGGGTATACCTACCTAGTGGGTTATAAATATGGTTAATTATTATGTAATATGCGTATTATTATTTTCCTAACTTATATATAAATGTATAAAGTCACCAGCTCTACAGGATAATTATTATAATATAGTTATGGTCAATACTACACTAATATGATATCCGTCATGATGATCATAGGCGCAAATAGCGTTTGAGATTTGGGGGGGCTAAAATATTACTTTGGTAATATTTAATAAGCTTAAAAAAAAATGTAGGAAATGTTTGGGAGGGCTATGGAAATTTTTTGGGGGGGCTTAGCCCATGGTCATGGTGTCATCAAGTGGTCAACTATCATCTATCCATCACAGCACCTTTAATAAATAGGAATTATTATTAAATTTACATGATATCATTATTGTTATAATTTATTAAAATATGCGCAATTTCAACTAAAAAATTGTGATTTCCGAATTCCGGGCGTTATCCAAAACCACGCACTGCCCACTGGCTCTGCACGTCAGCACTAAGTCTTACCATTCATAAGTCATAAACTCATAACCACACATTTTACGCCGTTCAATACCACACACGTTTTGTCTACTGTTAAAAATCATTATAATGAAAATTATACGACTATCGATCATATTATACCTACATTTAAAATGTCTATTTCTTTATTCTTCATCCTTATTTACTTTACGATAGTACATATAGATAATACATATAGTTAACTGATTCAACGGAGGCTTTGTTGTATTTTAGATAAATGTATGCGTTATTGATACAATGATACATATCTGATTAAAAAATAAAAATTCCTTGCGTTAGGAAAAACATAAAAATACAATAAACTTAAAGTATCGATATAAGAAAATTTCGATTTTTATTAGTTTTTATATGACAAAATAGCGTTTTAGAACAAGACAATAATTTATTGCAGAATAGATAATTGGAAAAAAAAATCCCAATCAAATAGGTACCTATATATACATAATATAACTGTACATCTTAAAATACACATAACTCGCTTTAAAATTAAAATATATAATAAAAATCCTATGATATTACCTAGATAATAATCTTACCTTTAAATTTAATAAGAGGTGAATTCACTCCAATTTTTAAACTAACGTGATCTGCTGAGCGTAACATTTTTTTGTTTTTTTAAATAAGTATTTTTTATTTTTATATATTTAAAATGACTTAAATATTTATATAATATATTACTGTGTTTTTGTGTGCACATGGTATATTATTTACCATTTCCACTTTATAAAATGGACAATTTTTCATGAATAGATCGATTTTGTATACTATATTAGTTAATTTGTTTCCGATCATACATCAAAGTTGTATTATAATAAATAATTATTATATATGTTTGACTATTAAAAGTATCCAACTGATTCTTATTAATTTTACTGTAAAATGTAGACAAATTTGTGACTTAGAGTCGTCAAAATTACCTACCACTCAATATAATTCATAATTGTAGTGTTATTACTTTTTCTCGTCTAGATAATGTTATTACTTGTAATTATAAAATTGATAATTGTAGTTTATTACATATTAATACTTCTGTTAAAAAATTATTTAAGATGTAAGGATTCATAAACAGGAATACGATTAATATTAAAAATATTTACTACCTAATTTAATTTTACTGTTATATTTGCTAAATTGAGATTCTAATTACCGTACTATTATTACTAAAGGGTACCTACCTACTCAATTATAAATAAATAAATATTTATATAGTGATATCATATCATATAATATTGTATAATAATTATCATTCAAATTTTTATTTTTTTAATTTTTATTAATTATATTTTAGACAGCTGTATCCAACAGTTAGGTATAGCTTTGGGGATTTTCTTTCCTGTGGATTTCTTTCCTAGATTTGCAGAATAGCATCATTCCTTAACGAAACACGCAAAGAGTTGTTTTTAACAAATTTAGCAGTATAAGTTCCTATAGTATAATATATAACTCGTGTTTCTCAGTTCTCAAGGATCTATCAAAGCAAATACCTAGTAATATACGTATGCTACACTTACAAGCCACAAGTAACGTATTTTTCAGATTTCCTAAAGATTTTCTTATCTTTCAGTAAGAAATAAAGTTTAGGGTGCCTAGTTTATAAACATACTCAATCGTAAACTCAATAATTTATTAAAAAATACCTAATAAAACATTTTCAAAATTTAGAATTATTCAATATTCAAAACCCTTCTCAAGGTTAAAAAAATAAAAACATTTAAATTTAAAAAAATTCACGAGTTTTTTTTTCAAAATGTAATTCTCTAATATTGTACTTATACATCGTAATAATATTGGAAAGAGTTTCCAGTCTCTGGCATTGACGTTTTTTGAATTATAAAAAGATTTTAATTTCATGGAAAATAGGTGTGTCTTGTTATATTAGAGCTGTTCTTCTTTATTACAATATGAAAACGATGACAAAAAAAATTATCTCTGAAGTAGAATCCCACTTCCAATTAGTTACTGCCTATCAGGAACAAGATGCATTTTATAGGTACCAAACTTGAAACTATACCAAATACGCGTTACTGCCGTTTCAAATAATAATAATATTTGCATTATAATTTATAGTATTATTAATTGCCAGTTTCGTATCTTCGTGTATCCGTTACAAGTCAGGAAGTCACGATGACTCACGAAAAGGTAACGATTATAATTAAAATGGTTCGTTTTTGAAGCCGTCGCGGGTACAGAGTGCAAAGTGTCGGCGTATAATCGACTATCACTATAACTATCTAAATTGTATTATTTGATTCAATACATATATTGTACTATGTAGGTGCCCTAAATGTTATGATATAGGTTATAGCCTTATAGGTGTTATACTATAATAATTATATGAACTATTTTATACATCACGTCATCGCGGTAAACTGAATACCGGCCGCTGAAAATCATATCACCAGAAATAAAATACCTCATAATTGTTCGTGCAAAAATATTATAATAATTATTATAGGTAATACAAAGTGTAATATTTTAGTATTACAACTAAATGGTTGTAAAATACACTCTAATTAATAATCTATTATAGATATACTCAAGTATATATAGGTATTATTTGTGTTAAAAAAAACTAGATTTTAGTTATTTTAGATTAATCTATTCTGATATTTTGTAGTTTGTACCAGTGCCTTAGATATGTCACCTGATTACCTAAATTAAAATGGGTTATAAACTAATAACATGTATAATTATATAAAATTAATAAGAGTTATAAAATAATTAATAACATTTCAAAAATAATTACTATAATATTATTAAGTCTGTATACGAATGTATAAAATATTTTATATTTTATGTATTTTAAATTAAACTACCTATACAAGTTATTGAAAAACTGCCCTCTCTAATCAATACTATTATTTACTGATTTACAATTCACATTTTTGTATTAAATATATAATTATTTTTTTCTTTCTGCCTGACACGTTTTGTAACTTACATTGTAATAAAATGTAGTAATAACTAATAAGATATTATTTTTAAAATGTTCACATTATACAATCGTGAATTATTATTGTGATTTTTGATAATGATAAATTATATTCTCAATTTTTAAATAAAATACGTATTTTAGTATGACTACCAATAATTGCAGATTTTCACTAGACAATATTTTGGGTGTTCAGTTCTAAAAATTGATACTTCCAAAGGCCCAAAGGCCCAATTGATTTAATAATAAAATTAAGTTTTTTCCGTTTATAACAAATGGCCTAATTTTAACACGGAAAATGGGGCTCACTGGTTTTTGATATTCTATAGAGGGGGGAGGGTGGACGATGGTATTTTGCGCCAATTTTATTGGGCACTTGTAATTTGTGCCAACAATTAGTACATTTAAGTGCGTACCACGTATGTAATCTGCGCCAAAATATAAAAAAACAACATGTAATTTTCGCCACATCATCTAAATATTAATTTTAGTAATATCTGTAAGAAACGACAGAGAACGAGATGGCATATTATACAATCTGTACCACACTTAAAATTATTAAAATTATTGGAATTATTCATTTGATAAAGTATATACTTACCTACCTATATACATATGTGCTAAAGAAAATATAACGTGAATGAATGACATGAACTATTAATAAGGTGAACAATATTGGACAATAAATTGATTATTGCTAATTTAAATTGGTAATGTCACATTTAATTATCATCAGAACTTTTACTATCAAAAATCGGTACCTAATTCATTTTATATTCAAAAATAAAATTAAATTAAAATGTTTTATTTTAATTCTAAAATACTTAAATATTAATTAAACAATAAATCGTTAACGGTTAGATAGAAAATAAAAAAATATTCAAATAAATGTTTAAACATTTGACTTCTAAATAAAATAATATAATGACTATCAAAAACCAATCTGAAATGTGATAAATAATATTTTTAATCTTTGAAATGTATTTACTATCTATATTCTATAAACAATTAGGTATTCGAGTTTTAAAAACATATATTTATATTGTATATGTACGGCCAAGACAATATTTAAAATACTCTTCAAATAAATATAATTTAATAAGATCTATTTAAAATGTATTCTAAATACTACAAAATTAATAAGTTATATAAGTACATATTTTATGCAATCACTTTACAAGACTGCGACTGCTAACGGGCTATATTATGTTAGTAAACTAACCTATCTTTCGACTATCGAGAGTCTATAATATTATAATCGTCACCCAATGTATTGCAGTATTTCGAGTACCAAGGTACCCCATATACTCCAAACTATGGGTCGCAATTATATGTTTGATGATTTGCGGAAAATGTTGAAATATACATTTATTTTTATAATATAAAATATTTTATATTAGATAACTATAAAATATAATATATATAAAGAAGAAAAAATATATTTTTTGAATAAAATACTAGTATTTTCCTTGTAACTACTAACTATATATTGTACCTAAATGTGTCACTATTAAATTGTTTTATCATTTTTTGCGAGGATTAGGAGTGTACACCGGAGAAAGCAATGTCTTGTAGCCACAAATTGTTCTTACTAAAAGTTATCTTAAATATACCGATCATCAATGAAATAGCAACAAAAAAACGGTCGTTAGTATGTCGTGGGTCTCTAATAAATGTAAACATTTTCAGATTTTCCAAAATGGGTCATCCATAAGAAGTTTGGAAACCTCTGGTGTATAATAGTATTACAATTTATAGAGATTTCACACTGCTTCGCGGTGCTTCGTGTATTTCTAGTTAAATGTTAAAATATATATACAAGTTCCTTATTAGTACCTACCTATTTAACTTGTTGGTAACGGCTTACGGCTACCTAAGGTCTAAATCACCAACGTATAGGTAGTATTTACACATGGTGACAAACGATATTATGGCACAAATATACAATATACCTACTGTGTAAAGGTCGAAGGCCGAAGTATTATATCAATATTGCTATACATACAGTGGGTGATACAGTTCCACGGTGTAACACTGGGTAACACTGTGTATAAATTGCTCGTTGTACGCGAATTATGGTTTTTGACATTAAGATAATTATAATAATTTAATAATTATACATGGGCAATTATTATAATTATTAGTAGGTATTATTTTGAGAATGAAGGAATGTTTAATGTTATATTCAATTTAATAAGCCCATTCGTCGAGCGATTTTTATTATGTACCTACCAACAACTGATTACCTAACATAATGTTATTTAAATACCTCAAGAATAAAATTATGGTATCGTATAATGTATAAAAACTACAGACCGCGTGTGTGAGCCGAAATAACTCGCTAATAGCTAATCAAAGATCACATTTATTTCTATATAGAAATTAAGTTTTTAAAGAAACTCGAATCCATAGGCACAAATAGGGGGGGGCTTTAGGGGCTAAGCCCCCCAAAAATGTCCATAGCCCTCCCAAACATTTCCTACATTTTGTTTTAAGCTTATTCAATATTACCAAAGTAAGGCTTTAGCCCCCCCCCCCAAATCTCAAACGCTATTTGCGCCTATGCTCGAATCAGAAAGGTAGGCAAGTGAATAGTTTTGTGCTGTACAGTAATTGTATGTATCGTGTGGGACACTGCAATGGGTGTGTTAAATTTGAATTCAATGATAATATATTGTTGTAAAATGTAAATACGAAAAACGATTCTGAGCATGGGTGGTTTCTCATCATATATCAATAGAATATTTCATGATATTATGCTTTTTGATATTGCTATTAGAGTAATTTATTTTTATTAGTATATAAAATATTTTGAAATTTTTTATAACTTTATAGAGTGTAGAAAATGATAAAAGAAACGTTTGGTAAAAATTTCAAGTAACGTCAGTTATTCCGTATTCGGTTCTGAATTACAACAAAATTTCAAAAATCGGATTAATATCCAATGTTATGAAAATTAAAACTTCAAATGGTTATACCGGTATTTTTCCCAAATCGGAATTCCCGAATGAACTTTTTCCCGAAAGGTATTTTTCCCGTAAGTCCGTATACCTTAAACCTTTTTTCCCAAAAACTTTTTACCCGAATCGATATTAAAATAGATAAATTATAACACATATAAAAATGAAAAGTAATAACAATTAATATCATAATAAATTTATTAACTTAATAAGTTACAGTTATAACATATTTAATGTGTTAATTACCTACAAGTTAATTATGCAGCCTCTGCAGTACGTAATATTTGAGCAGGTGCAGGTAGATTTGGTTGGTCCTCAAGCCTTCAGCTTCAAAGAATATTTGACGATCTCTGATTCACCCTCTCCTTGTTTGGGAACATGATCGTGATCGTCAAACTTTGGTTCTCGTACGAAATAATTTTTATTTTCAGAAATATTGAACGCAGTAATAATTCTTGCTCGGCAGTCTTTCCTACGTAATTTTTGACTTTCCCTGTACCTATGTTTTTCCGTGGTAATTTAGACCACTCATAAATAAATCCATCGCAAATTAATTTTGTTTCACCAGTTGCTATTAATTAAATTTTGAAATTTTTTATTTCGGGAACAATAACAGCCAGAAAAAAGACATTCGAGAAAAAAAGGATTCGGATTTTCGGATTTTCGGGCAAAATACTATTCGGGAATTTCGATTTGGGAAAAACGGCGGGTACCACTTCAAACACACAAAGTGTGACTTTCCAGTAAAGTAATTTGCTTATTATAGGTAGAAAAACGAATGAGGAATCTTATATTACATTTTAGATTCTACAAAGCGGAGCAATGAATGTATTAATTTTATAATGATGGGTATTTTTTTTTGTGTGCCTGTCTTCACCGTTTGGAGTAGTAAAATTGCTTCGATCTTCTTCAACAGTATTTTATTCGATGGGAAAGTGAATCTAGTTGATGCATTCAGGAGATCAAAATTAATATTCCCAATAGTTTTCAAAAGTGCAGGACACTTTAAGGAAAAACGGAAATTATTACGCAAAACCAGTTTTAGACAAAATTACCGTAGATACATGAAATGTTCACTGGTTGTTTATATTAGCATTTTCTATACACGATATAATTGCACAATTTTTTTTATAATCATTTTAAGTTCAATATTTGACAACATTTATCAAATTTAAAATTAAAAAATAATTTTGTACAGATAAAAATGTATAAAATGTTCTAATTTTTTAAGTGAGGATTGAAAATGTAAAACAAGGTTCCACGTAGATAAGTAAGTTATTCTGTAACCAAAAAATCTCAAAAATATAAAACCACAGTTTTTTATAGTTATTTTATATTATGTTCAAATTTTGACGAAATTACATATTAAATAACCAAGAATGACGATTTTAGTTATTTTGTTGTCATTTTATAATATTAATTCAACTTACCGGCTACCGTATCAATAATAAGTAGGTAATATAACTAAATAATAATAACAATATAAATATAATACAAAATATCCACACTGACAAACCGTCTCCACTCAGAATCATCGTTTATCGTATACAATGATATTATATTATTGAATTCAAATTTATTACCAATTACCATACACTAAAGTGACTCACTATTGTAAGCTACTGTACAGCAGAGTGGTATTTACGTACTTATCCACCTTTTTTATTTTAATTTCCAATTTTACCGAAATTGACGGTGTATAATAATATAGTTCACTATAGCTACGCTATAACATAGCAATATAATTGATCAACTATTAATTTTAATTTCGTATGTGTTGATAAATATTAACCTGGTAATTAGTTCACTGCGTGGACAACATCTTGGTACATCTCACACAATCAAATTTATAAACCCATAATTAAATAAATAACAATTTATTAGGTATTATTAAAAACAATACAATTCAGTTAATCGACGAAATAGTCCCGGTTTTTATGTCAGCCATTCACCCACCACGTCCAACACGATTACACAAAGAGACTGAATTAATATCTTTTCAATAAATATTTGAGTAATAGGTAATTAAAATAGGTACCTACTAACATTTTTAACACCAGCATCTTTCCTAATAGAAATTCATAAAAATGTTCTTATCCCAGCTTATATTAGTACTTTCAAATTTTAATAGAAGATTTCCCACAAGTTTTTCTACCTTTAACAAACAAAAAAGTTTACTGATACGTAACATTAGATTCATTTTTTTATGATATTTGATACTCAGTGGTAAATTAACGTATTCCAATTAATTGATTTTTAATATTTTGTTGTAATTCAAAAACTATTATTCATAGACACTTGCAATTTTCACCAAATATATGGTATTAGCATTTTCCATACACATGAAAATTGTCTTGAGTGAAAGATTTTAAATTTTTCTTTGATGTTCAGTGGTTTTTAATTATGAAGTTTGATGATAGGATGATACACCTTCTCTGTTGAGAATCGTTTTTTGTATGCAATTGTTTATCATTGAATTCAAATCTAATACATCCATTTCAATAACCGAGCTCGATAATATTAATAGGTAGGTATACAGCATTTTTTTTTTTAGTTTTTCCCGAATATTTAAAAAAAGTGCTGAGAATTTTGACCCTCCTAAAAGTAACCCAATTTGCTAAAAGAAATCCCCTTCGAAGTTAATGATTAGAACAATTTGTCTACTAGAAAATGTATCTCCAGGCACAAAAAACACACATCATTGTAATATCAATACATTCTTCGCAGTTCGCTCCAGTCAGAATCTAATATTAATAAATTATAAAGCATAATACAATATACTATGTATATATAATTTTAAAATTATGTATGAATTTGTAATCGAAAAATGAGTGAACATTTTTTTATACCTACCTACTTAGTACCTACAATATTTAGTCAACGTTATCTCGTATTGCTGCTGTACAGTAGGTATATATTTTAAACTTATGTGTGCATAATATTATTATTATTCCAATCATTGACTTCACATCATATATGTATCTAAAATCATTTTTTATATTTTATTTACAAGCTAGTTCTTATAATACTATTAGTATTTATATAAGCTTTAACCGCTTATTTATCTACGACAGTATAAATTGTAAATACGCGACCAATTACAAAATATTATAATCATTAATCATATTCAAAAACATAAATCTAGCAGGCAACGATTGTTGGAGTAGGAATATATATAATTATTATATTAACTTATGGTCTATATACGTCAAAAACTTGAAATCGATGGGTATATAATAAACATTAAATAATCGGTTTTATGTTTATAATACAATGGAGCATGCACGGCGAATGAACTGTGCAAACAAAAAATTATTCATCTAGACATTAAATCGATATGCCTAAATAGCAGTGTTTGGAAATACGACGTATATCAATAACTATCCATCACAATATATTATTCGACATCGTAATAATTTATAGAAATCGAACACGGAACGGTATAGATTTAATAAATATAATAATATATTATAATATTATTAGTACATTTTTAACACGGCGTTTCTCGTCATTATAGTTTGCGTTTTGTCTATGCGTATAGCCGTTTAATAGGTACGCATAATAGAATCATTTATTACAATATAATATTATATAGTGTAAACCGTACAGACGACGTCATACGCAGAGCTTATCAGTAAAAAAAAAAAAAGTTGGTACCTACAACAATAAATAATAATAATAATATACAGTGATGAATGGCAGCAGTCCAACGTTCAGTGATTCTATTATATTATATTTTATGCGTAATCTTATAATTAAAATATTATAATGAACCTACTTATCGATTCTCGTCGTTATATTATTATAGGTAGAAGATGGTCGTTTAACGTTTTATATAATTATATTATACAAGTATAGGTAGACTAGGTAATAGGCATACAGTCAACAGTCGTTTCATTTATATTCTTTATTTTGCCGATATGAATCATTAAAATAGTATACAACAGCCATCGCGTCTAAATAATACCCACCTTTATATGTACGACGAATAAAATTATAATACAGACTAAACTATAATACAATATATATTATTATACACAGAATTTAACACTTTACAGGTGGATGCGAAAACCGTACACTTGTGATTTCGACTTCGAAATGGTCAATAGCCAAAAACCGCACACTTTATCGGTTTGTTTTAGGTAGGTATTAGGTACCTATATACCAAAATACCACACAGTGGTGTGGATTAAATGCGTTAAAGCTACACAATAATTTTAATGTACAAACCTGTAGACGTATTTCGGACGTCAACAACTATTTTACCAAGTTAACCAAAAAGTTTGGTACAAGCACTAAATTTTGTTTAAAATAATTGTAATATTCTTCCCGCCCAAAATGAAAACATGACTCATGTTTACAAAGCAGATGAAATTGTTGTTGTAACATATAAAAAAATATATCGGATTCGATATGATTACATACTGAATATTGTGATGTGTACTTAGATGACGATACATTATTTTAAATGTTTTTATTTAAATCAATGTACCTATAAAT
The DNA here is from genome assembly GCF_005508785.2 of Acyrthosiphon pisum. Lineage (NCBI taxonomy): Eukaryota > Metazoa > Arthropoda > Insecta > Hemiptera > Aphididae > Acyrthosiphon > Acyrthosiphon pisum. Next base: position 60,341,340 of record NC_042493.1, read on the forward strand.
AATAAATATAGACGTACAAACAATTTACAGTTTTAAAATACTAATAACTCGCTTTAAAATTCAAATATAATAAAAATAATAAGACTATAAGAGATTGCCTAGATTAACCTTTAAATTTTATAAGAGCTCAATTCACTCTAAATTTTAAGCTAACAAAGCCAAACGTGATCTGCTGAGCCTAAAATTTACTATAACGCACTTGTAAGACGGAGACAACTGCACATGCAGGTACCACGTCCTCTCAAGAATAATAATATCTGCCATATACGTTTGGAGTTTTTGAACAATATCATATTATTATGTAGGTAAGTATTAGGTATTTCGAAATTTCATAATATGAAATTTATATGGAATGAAATACACTGGCACACTACAGGTATCTGGGAATTTGGTGATTTTGTACGATATGATTGATAAAATCGTATCTCGTATTGGATATCACAGAAACACTATATTATTATTATAAAACTAGAACGGAGGGCTAGTATTATTATAAAATAATCTTACTTATCAGTTATTGACGATTGTGACGATTGATTCACATATTATTGTACCTACATATCAACACATTTACGCTATTTGGAGTCCCGAATGAAATTTTACAATTTGATTTTTTTTTAATATAGTTTATAGTGGCAGAATATATTAAATATTAAATTTTAATGTAATCGATGAAAGTGCTTTTATTGGAAATATCGAATTATTATTTTGTTTATTAGGTATAAAGGCTTCAACAGCTAGGTGATTAGAATACAATTATATTTATATTGACATTAATATTTAATTTGTATGGTTATTTAATATTGCTTAGCTTAAATCTTAATTACGATGATTATATTTTGTTTTTAAATATTGTTTACATGTTATGTTAACTTATTTAATTTTAATTTTAGTGTCAAAATCGATGGTTTTAAAAAAAATTTATATTGAGTATGTATGACAAGCGTTGTGTTCCCCGATGGCACAGGTATGCTGGATTTTTCAATGGTGAGGGGGGGGGGATATTTCAAAATGTTTGAACAACTTTTCTAGTAAAAAAAATGCTCTGATCATCAACTTCTATGGAGATTTTTAGAAGCAAATTGGATCTAGTTGATTCTTTAGGGATATCGAAATTAAAAATTCAACCAAATTTGTACATAAAATATCTATAAAAAAAAATCTGTATTTATATATTTTTAGATTTTTTTGGTTACAGTAAGAATTATTTATGAGAAACATTGCATTACATTTTCAATCCTTTGCTAGGTATAAAAAATAAAAATTGAGCATTTAATACATTTTAAACTCAAAATTATTTGCAAATTTTAATGATTTTGAACTTTAAATGCTTATAAAAATAATCGTGAAAACGTGCCTTTAATGTTATTGAGCTGCCATTAACAACTTATAAGAAAAATCGTATTAAATTTTCAAACCTCTCGATCGAGTGAACAATTTGTCATCGATAATAATTTTAAAAAATAACTAATAAAATTGAAAATTTCCCATGTTTATATGCCATGCTTATAAATGGATCAAAAAGTATCAAAATATTTTTAAAATTGTTTTATGTAAGGAAAATAATAAAATAAATATTTGATTAAAAATTAAGTATCCAATGTTATTCGTTTTTGAATTTAGTACAACAAAAGAAGAAAAATCGTTCAATAAGAATTCGTAAATTTACGGGTGAATATTTAATGTCAACAAAATTTGTTTTGTACGTGATTGAAAACAGCATAGAATAGATGCAAATATACTTCGTATTTAATATTCAATTAATATTTTCGTAAATATTTGTTTTAAAATAGCCAACTATTTACGTAGCTACATACTAGCTCTTAAAAACTTGAAATTTAATAAAGTTGCTATAAATGCATTTTAAACTTTGAAGTTTATTGACATGAATCAATTTCATTTATTAATATTTTTATTAAGAAGCAAGTTATGATCTTTTTGAAACTATTAGTTTTTTGTATTTTATAAAATGGTCATAACTCAGTTATAAATAGTAATATCAATAAAATCCCCCGAGATGCCCTAAAGTCACTCTGATTTTAAAAATAACAGAGTAAAATGGATTAATCTTAACGTCAAATTTGATATGTTGTATGTTTGTAAAACGGAGAGATTAACAACAAAAATAGTATCCCTAGTCATCCATAGATAATATAAGAATATATATTATCTATGTAGTCACCACGTAGGGGGGAACCCGCCTATCCATCAGTACAACAGGCGACAACAGCGATCCAGGTGTTAATTTGTTACGCCAATATTCGATTGTCAATCAGTACTTGAAAAGACGGCATAATAGAGACACAGAGTCAAGTGAATTCAGGTATTCAGGTACAAAGTATACTTTTAATTAGGTCTTCCAGCACATTATAAATTAAATCCCCAACCTTAGCTACCTATCAAAGAAATGTATCCAATCGTACATTAGAAGTTGGAATTACAATTATGCCTCCAAGCATCTATAATAAGCTACCTACATAAAATATAAAAATAAAAAACGGTGTTTCGCCAAGAATAATCTAACTTACAACATTAATATATATAAAATGGAGCTCATCTCAGTATAATATTAACTTTCTAGTAGACGTATTGCGTTCACACATATAATCCGGCGTGACGGTAGTAGCGCGAAGCTAAGTAAAAAAAAAAGCTAGTTGCCACTAACGTATATTAGTTTATTATTTATAGGAGCCAGAGTTGTGCCATTGAAAAACCATGCTAATTTGTGCTGATCCATCGGCCAAGTGGCGCCCGAAGTCCAACATTTTACCAATGGCATTAGACACCTACACATAAAATGTTGACACCCACCTATTTCTTATAATTACCTGACCATACCAGTGGCGTATTTACGGGGGGATATGGGGGATAGATCCCCCCTTGACCTTTATTTTTTGTAAAATTAAGTTTACTTATTTTCTGTATTTCCCAATATGATACTACTTATAAGTTTAGTAGGGACCTATATCTGTTTTCTAAATGTTCTAACCGTGGTTCTACTATATTTTTGAATTCTCTGCGAATTATTTTTCATGCATGAGTGTTTATAATAAACCTTATAAACCCGATAAATAGTCGGTAATTTAAAACAAAATTACCATAAAGACTGTAGATTTACCATAGGGCATGGGTTTATTTTTAGTGACTGAAAACATTGTAGCCACCTCTGGGTTACATGCTTTAGATGTTTGTGATAAAGAGGTTTATCCAAATATTCATGAACTCTTGAAAATATTTTGTAATTTGCCTGTATCAACTGCTATACACCTGAACGGTGTTTTTCAAGTTTTTATTAAGTATTAAGTCTTACCTAATAAATATTATGACAGAAGTAAATATTTTATCAATTTTCCTATCTAATATTGAATAATAACTATAAATTAAATAGTAATTATTATATACTTTGTTCATTATAACCGACTTAGACACTTAGGGCCCGTTTTACAATCATAGTTTAAATTTTAACAGTCGAATTCCGCGGTTTAACATTAGTTTAACTATTGTAATACGGACCCTTATAAGAGGACGATAC
>NC_042493.1:60346747-60360274 GCF_005508785.2 Acyrthosiphon pisum
CGTCCTCTTAATGTGTTGGCTTTATTTGCATGTCACCGGTCAATACAATAATCATGCCAGATAAGCTTATCGATGAACTAAGCATCCAAAAAAATAGAAAACAGGATTTTGTATTATAACTATTTTCTTTGTTTATCGTATTAAACACGGGATTGTCGTTAATATGAATTTATAATAAATGCTATTAGTTACTATACAATTTGTGTTAATTCTTATTTCACTTTGATCCACACTAAACTCAACAAGTTAGAGGATTTTAAGAATATATATTATATTCGTATTTATTGAGTGTACCTATTATTATATATTTCATCCCCCCCCCCCCTATCAAAATTCCTAAATACGCCACTGGACCATACACTAAGTATAGTTTTTATGTTGTTCATTAAACAAATGTTCATAAAATAACTATAGAATGACAAAGGTGACCCTCTACCTATTAAAATCACCTATGACAATTGTCATAGGTAAATATATATTTTGACGCCTCTGCAATCGGACCGCTCTACAGGGCAAACGGCTGAATATAGAAGGCCATTTATAATGTATCAATCGATTAAAAATATTGTGCAAATGGAAACGGGGGAAATTGTAAACAGATCGGTTGGATGGCTTAAAAGTAACAACCAAAAGTGTTCAAGTAATTTTGACTTTTAAGTAAGTGTAAAATGTAATATTGTTCCTCCGATCCGCCACTAAGGTATCCATCCCACTTCTATCGTTACTGCGGTAACATTCAATCACAATCACGAATAAGTAGTATACTTTTACACAGGGATGGAAAACGTTTTTAATTTTTTCGTTTTCGTTTTTGTTTATTGATTTAAAAAATATCGTTTTTGTTTAACGTTTTTAAACGTGTTTGATTAATGTTTTTAAAAACGTTATTTTTCTTTATTGTTTTTGATTAACGTTTTTAAAAACGTTATTTTTCCATATTGTTTTTGATTAACGTTTTTAAAAACGTTATTTTCCAATTGTTTCTAAATAACGTTTTTGATAGTATATTTATTTTTTTTATTATATTATTATAACTTGTAACTTTTAACTTTTAAGTTATAATAGTACCACGCAATACAGAAATGCACTTAAAAGTTAAAAATATCTAAGATTATTAATTATTATTGATTATTGACTATTAACTATTTAGATAGTAATTATTCTTAATATTTAAATTTTAAATCAAAATTATAATTTATTTAAAAATTAGAAAATTCAAAATTTCTGATTTCAATTAATTAAAATATTTTTAAAGTTAAAGATTAAAAAGTAAAGACAAGTGAATATGTTTTCAAAATTTTTTTTTCGTGGTATAATTTAATAATGTATTATACTATAATTTATTTTCGTTTTCGTTTTTGATTTAATTATTAAATTTTTTTCGGTTTTTAGGATTTTTGTTTTTTTTCGTTTTATTAATTGTTTTCGTTTTTTGTTTTTTTCCGTTTAATAACGTTTTTTAAAAACGTTTTCCATCCCTGCTTTTACAATACGTATATAAGTATAAGTTATTATTTTTCATCGGCCATTATATTACGTTGGAAGATTTAAGCAAACAAATTACATATTACTATACCGTCTATACCTAGTCACATTGTTTTTTTTTGAGTAGACTATAATTATTATTATATTATTGTGCTAATACATTTTATATTATACACTGCCATTATTATTACTGCTATATCTACTTATCTGTAAATGTTCAATTAAAAAAATATATATATATTATATATTATCATATAATATACATATATTATATATATATTAAATACTTAGTCTACGAATAGCTATTTACTAATTACCTTCAATTTGATCAAATTATCCATTTATCTTTTTGTTTATCTCAATTCTTAGTAGGTACTGAAGAAGTTATTCACTTAAGTTATGAAAGTCCTTCAATACTTACAACACTTTTAACACTTACATTCAATATTATTAGTGTATTCGGATCTATGAACCTTTTAGGAGATTTACTGTGTAGTGTATGAACTTGTAGCCCTCCAATAGCCAAAATTCTCAGGCTAGGATCAGTTCACCAATATTTCTTTTAAGTATATAGGTAATATAACCATGTAGGAGAAATTCAATAAAAATGTATTATGTATGATTAAATACTTTTAGTACCCACACCTATATGATATTACCTATATAGCTTGCGTATCTAGGATATTTGAGGGGGATTTTTAAAATATTTGGGGAAACGGTTTAAGTGTTTTTGAATGCAAACATAAACTGTATAATACGTGCAATATTATTATAATATTTTAATATTGTACGTAAAACCTGGAGAGAGAGAAAAAATAACTACAAAGTCAACTGTTGAAAAATTAAGATCACGTTTTTATTGTTGAAAGTCAAATGAAAAGACTACGGAAGGATGAGAATCATTGTTGTGTGAGTGTTCAGTAGTGGGATTCAGGCTTTTCGTATTTGCCGGGATAGTATTGACCGTCGTCTTCATGGGCGGCATAAGCTGTTGCTGGAACGGAGGCCTTTTCGTATTTGCCGGGATAGTATTGACCGTCGTCTTCTTGGTGGCTCGGGTGTCCGATCACGTAAGGTGCTGGGATGGCGGCCTTTTCGTATTTGCCTGGAAAGTATTGACCGTCGTCTTCGTGGGCGGCATAAGCCGTTGCTGGGTATGCTGCTGGGATGGGAGCCTTTTCGTATTTGCCGGGATAGTATTGGCCGTCGTCTTCGTGGGAGGCATAAGCTATTGCTGGGTACACTGCTGGGATGGAAGCCTTTTCGTATTTGCCGGGATAATATTGGCCGTCGTCTTCGTGGGCGGCATAAGCCGTTACTGGGTACGCTGCTGGGTATGCTGCTGGGTACGCTGCCGGGTAGGCGGCTGGTGCGTGGTATGCTCCTGCTACCGGGTAGGTGGTGTAATCAGAGTATCCATACGAGAACGATCCTGGGGCTGAGGCAGAGTAAGCCAAAACCGCTGTGGAAAAATAAATCGATTAATGTCACTAGGTTGGATTTAGTTAAGAACCATTTCAAATTTAGACGACATTTCATATAGGTACAGAGCTGGATTAAGCATGAGCTTAAGGCCCTAGGCACATTTTTTTTTTAATATTGCGTATTTGCATTCTAATAAGGTTTTCAACGTTTATTATTTTGCTTACAGAACCCAAGACCCAACACAAAATAAAACTTTTTGTGATTACCTAAGTATAAATGTTAACAAACTCGAGTATTTTATTTGGTTAGGTTTTGAGGACTAAAGTAATTTATAATTTTATTTAAACCAATATTGTATTCAACATCATCGTCAATTGTCAATAATGGCATAATTCTAAAGCGTTCAATCTTTTTTCTGTCATAGTAGACCTGTGGAGCGCATGCATTTTTAACACGTTTTAAAAATGAAAATTTATGTTATCCAGTTAACTAGGTAAAAAGAAAAAATCTTAAGGCCCCGTTTACACAATGACAGTTGTACTGTCGTGGTAGCACTACCGTGATGGTAAATGGTCAACTATCTAGCGCGGCTAGATAGTGTGATAGGTACTACTACGGCAGCTACTATCGAATTATTTACATGATAACAGTTACTGCCGTGACATTAGCTAGCACCATTTACTGTCACCGTAAGTACCTACCTACTATAATAATATTTGGAAAAGAACTAATCATCCAGCTAATTTTTTAAGACAAGTTAACATTGTGAAAATAATGTTATTCAATACCACTGGTACTATTTAAACGTTGGAATAAAATATAATATATAGGTACCATGCTGTTTATGTAACTTTTCATAAATAATAATAAACCTATATAAAATATTATATATCTGAATACAAAATTAATTATTGATGAGTGATTCGCTTTTTTGTTTTGTATAAGACATTTTAATTTCCGATTACCATTATCTACGAATAGCCAAAAATAAATAACTGCCCCGATTATCTTGCCCTATCTTCGGCTAGATGCGTGCCTACTTTGCCTGTACGTAATTCAAGACTATATAAGTGTATAAGTACCTACTTAAAAGGAAACGTACGTTATCGTCTTATAATTTATATTGTAAGTATACTCACGAGCTGGGGCAGCGGCGACGTAAGCGTGTTTTTTGGCTCTTACTCCTTCTTCGGCGACAACGGAGTATACGGCCAAGGTGATGAATATCTGTAAAGAGTAGGTTGTAAATAACAATAATAATATAGACTGTATTATAGTATATAGTGATAATAATAATTGCAAACAACTCGAATTTGATATGAGTAAAATACTGCAGTGCAGAATTTCAACCACGAATCACAATGCGATATTATGCATTTTGTAATTTATTATTATATTATTTTACATTCTGAGTAAAGCGATGAATGTATTAATTTTATAATAATTATGACAGTTATGTATTTTATGTTTTTTTCTGTCTGTCATAATTACATTTCGGGGCAGTAAAAATGCTATGGTTTTTCCACTTTGGTGGTAGTTTTTGGTAGAAAATTTGATCTAGTTGGTACTTTGAGAGGGGAAAGGGGTAAAAGTAAAAAATATCTGCATAATTTTCAAAATAAACGGGAAAACAAAATTACTGTGTATAATTACTCGCATCCACTTAATGTAATATTGTAATCGTATTTTTCATGAAATCGATATATCCATTTAATGAATTGTGATATTATAATATTATCATGTAAGTCAAACTAAGGTTCATGAAATTGTCATAAGTATTATATTTTATCGATCTCAAGAAATGGAAACGCTTATTTTACATTGTGTTTAATATTTTTAATTAATTACATCATAATATGGATAAATTTGTGATAATCACGCATAATAACAATGCCTAAATAATTACTGTCAATTGTAATAACTAATAGTACCTAATACAAAAGATATAAATTTTAATAATAATTAATAAATAATATAATACCTATTGCATAGTTTAAACATTTAATTTAATTTAAAAACTGTTCATATTTTTTTATGACGCACTACGTAGACCAATAAAAAAATAAACAAAAAATATACTTGTAAAATAAGATAAGCATAAGACGATGTTATTATTTCAATTTCGCAAAAAGTTATCTATATATTGTAATCATTTAAAAATATTATTCCAAGTGTAAAATAAGAATTTCTATTTAATGAAAAATACTATTTTACCAAGTGGATGCGATATATTAATAATATGTAATATTGTTTCACTATTTGATGAGTTAAGATCTTTTGAAAAAATATTATATCGGCGTATAGCTGAAGCGAGAATATTATTTTACATTCATATACGTTTATAAGAATCAATATAAAACCATTAAAACCATAAAGTCGAGCATAATATTAAAATCTGTATAGCAACAAAAAAATAATAATAATAATTTAACGGCCGTACAAGTGCAGACACATGTGCCGTGATATTGTAATGTTAAAGTCACTCACCAGATACTTGAAAGAAGCCATTTCGTGTTTGATATGATTTCTTCTTACGTTGTTAATAGGTACAACGAATCTGCAAACTTCAACCTGTGGTCGTTGTGTATACTTGATGTATGTTGAGATATAGTGCGATGCCGATGACTGGTACCGTGGTCCTTATATATTTACAGTCGACGGTACCCATACCTTACTGTCCTGGGGTGGGTGTTCCGGCGTCTACGTACAGCTAGGGCGTTGCCCGTTCGTAAGGACGAAATCCGGATCGCGCATATATTAATATAAAAGGTATTAATATATTATTAAATACACATACCGGGTGGCGAGTGCACAACACATGCACACAGGTAAGCGGTCAGTCGAGGTGACAGTGACCTTGGACGTTGACCGTGTGGAATGAGCAATGCACCCGTTCGCGCACTTAAAAAATATGTAATAATTTATATAAATTATAAGCAATGAAATGAGATAATAACAATAATTATAAAATGCAGACTCGAAATTAGGCGTTGCCGGACATGCCGTATACTCAACACATGGACATTGCATAACAACTTTATGAGTTTGAACATTTAATAAAATATTTGAACATTTAAATATTTTATTAAAATTGTATTGTTTGTTTTTTTGTTTAATAAGTTGAATTTTTGTCATTAGTGATTGCTTTAATTGATATTGCGATAAAAGTAGGTAGGTACTTATTTAAAATGTTTCATAAATTAGCAACAAAAATAATTTTATTAAAATGTTATAAAAATAATTAAATATAGGTACGGTATAATAAAATAAAAACCAATAATACTTAATTAAATAAGTAGGTATTTTAAATTGCCGGCGTTTAAACTATCAACATTTTGATTTGTCGGGATATTGGTGTCGGGCTTTTGACCAGTCGGGATTTTGAACGCCTCCCAGTCTTGTCGTATGTGGACAATCACATTTTAATTAGAACATAATATATTAATCATAACATCGTAATATAATAAATATTAATTATTACATTGATAGGTTTTTTACTGTTTTATTTCTCATCGATTCAAAAATAAAATTGACTTGATAATTTTAGTTAACATTTTATGACAATCATAATATATTTGAATAATTAAAATAATACCTAGGTATTACAAAAAATAAACAATTTAGCCAGATTATGGATATCCTAACCTTAGCGTCACCATTTTGCTCAACGTTTCTCTATATTATTTTCATCTTTTGCGGACTGACTGTATTTTTTGGCAATCTTTTTGTTTGCAAGGTAGGTCAAACTTTTTCGATCCTTTACCTTAATTTATATATAACTTATACAGCCACAAAATCACACAAAGCTCGCAATGGGTATCATATCAGAGCTGGGCAAAATCCTTAAAAATTTATCTTTAATATCCAAATTCAAAATCATTAGGTTAAAAATTTGTCTTCCCTAAACATTATAAAATTTGAATTATTTATCAAAAAAAGTATTATTTTTAGTCATTTTAATCAACCAAATTTTTTATTACCCTATATTTATTCTTCTTTAAATTAATTAATGTTAATACCTACCATTTTTTTTTTTTTTTTTGAAAAGAGATTTAAATATTTAAATATTATAATAATCAAATTAATATAAATATGCTTATGTACAAATATATTTAGAATACAACTAGAAATTCTAAAATAGCTATTGGATAGCATTGTAGTGACTAATGTTTTTAAAGTTTATTTTGAATTATAACTACAAATTAAGTAATGATAAAATAAATGGGTACAAATTTAACATTAACTACGATACCACGTTACTCTGGTAACCAGCTGTTGGCACCTAGCTGCCAACTTTTATCACATTTTTTATCAGCTATTAAAACCGCAGATTGCTCAAAAATAAAAATCATTACAAGGGTTTTTTTTCAAAATCAAATCAAAACTCTTTGTAAATATGATTTTCAAAATAAAAACCTTTTTTGATTGATTTTGAAAATCCAAAGGATTTGAAATCATGAAATCAAATTTTTTAAGATTTTTTAATTTAACTTATCTATTGTGTTATAAACATGGAATTTTATACTTTTTAAAATTAAATTCAAGTCATTATAATCAAATCTCTAACAAAATTCAAAAGAGTTAAAAAAAAATAGGATCTTTGATTAATTTTACCAAGAATAAATTGCTAGTATTAAAATTTGTGGGGTTATAAAATTCGTATTTGTATAAATCGTCCATAGACTATAAGTTCTACAATAACAAGAAAAATAAAATGTCGGGAATCCACTTTAAATATTTTTTTCAATTTTAATTTTTCACTATCAATCTTCATACCTACTATATTATATTGATTGATTTAACATTTTGGATTGTAATCGGAGAGATGAATATATTTATTTTACATGTTTACAATTTACATTCTATGTTTCTATAATAAGTAATACGAAAACTCAAAATATAATTGTTGAATTCGAGTTCGAGTTCAATTTAAAATGATTCTTGATTCGGTTTGGTTCGGTTCGGTTCGGGTTCCAAAAAGTAATTTAAAGTTCGGTTCTATTTAAAATCATGGTTCAACACATCACTAGAGGAAACACATGGTTAACTATTATTGATAAAAAAAAGTAAATAAGTTCATCATAATATTATGTATTTATGTTGATTTAGATATAACGAGTTTAATAATGTAAGTAAAAAGCATTGGTATGTCATTATAATTATGTATTTATAATAATTAATAATTGGTGGATTGTTGTACACTTGCATCTAAAAATACTATGTAATGACAAAAATTAAATATCTCTTATCTGAAATAATGTATTAAAGTTAATTGATTCATTAAGAAAGGCCCAAATTAAGAAAAAGTACAAAAAGTATTGTATGCACTTGGTACCTAAAACTCAGGTCTGTGCTCGTCTATGTGTAGGTACATCTGTATACCATGGTTTAAAATATTATAGTACCTATAATATTATAATATATATATTATATACATGAGTACGTAAATTTATATTATATTATATAATATAGTCAGTCTTGTAAAGGTACCAACATGAATAAAAATATTCGAATACTTTTTAAGCACCTATATACCTACTCAAATGACGAATACAAATGTTAAATAGGTACTTCGTTTTACTAGGCGTACCAACTTTTCAATTTAAGTATCTGTATCCCTGAATCTCTTTAACTGTACTTGAAAGTAGAAGGTATACTTTTTACAATTCTGAATTTATTAGTAGGTCCAAGGACTATTATTATTATTATTTACACCTCTGGCTAAATTATATACTTTTATATATCATAATATATGTATTATGTATACATTATTTACGTATAGGTACCTACTTGTCAAAAATAAACACAGTATGTTACCTATATCAATGTGACAATATTATTTATTTTGGTCAGAGTTTGGTAAATTCGGCTTTCTTGACACTTGGTTAATAACAATTTATTTTTATCCTTTTGGATACCTAACGGCTTAACTTATTTTCATTTATTTTCCATACTTTCACCTTTCATATTTGCACACTATTGCAATAATAAAAAAATTCAAAAGCATACATTTCTTTTATAAGACGTGGTTTTTACAAGCATATTTAGTCAATTTTGGTGCATAATATATTATGCATTATATATATTATCTATATATTAGATAGGCACAGCATATAAATCCAAGCTCTACATATTTTAATACAATTTATAACTATAGGCGAATTTTTAGTTTTGGACTTGGAGGGGCTTTACATATTTAATTGAAACACACCCGTGGGTGGCTTTGCCTCACTGGCGTAGCTCAGCGGCGTATTTCCGTGGGGGGTTCAGGGGATCAATCCCCCCTTGGTTATATTTTTTTTTGCTATTATTAAAGGATTCAAGTATACATATATAGTCACTGAATCGTCAATCGTTTTAGTATTTACCATGTATTTTTCATTTTTGTAAATACAGTAAGAAAAAACTGTTATTATTACGCCAATGAAACTCCGCAATGTCGTAAATGGTGCGTTTTCTTGCATAATATGCGGATTGCACTCGACGTACCAGCTAGACACGTCTGTAGTACTGTACAGTTGTAAATTTGTAAAATAAAAACAAGATATATTAAGACTAAAATACCAAAATCAATATATTAAATTATGGTACCTATTGTCTTATAATAGTATATTACACGTAATCACTAATCAGTCTATTGAGTATCGGAAATCGGTATTCTTATCTTATTTGTATGGAAAAACGTACAGTAGACATAAGTATCGATAAAGTAATTTATAAATTGGCAGTAAAATAAAGAAAAATTGATTTTGTATTATAAGTATAAAGTAATGAAAGTATGAATATGTAATTATTATTATTTATTATAGTAAAAATAAGTATTTATGATAGTTACTATTATTTGTGTACTAAATGTATTATTGTGTTATTGGACAATGGACATATTTGGTGATAGTAGGATGATAGGTAATTATTAAAGAGTTTATTCTCTAAGAATATTTTTAGAGTGTAAATTAAAAATTGAAATTTATTTAATAAAAAATAATAAATATGTTATTGTTATTCACTAAAATTAATGACTAATAATAATTGGTATTAAATGTTGTTTAAAGTGTACCTACAGTACGTAGGTAGTGAGTAAATATAGGAAACCTCAAAGGGGGTGTGGGAACTGAATATCATTCAGTGTCTCATCCCCTTCCCTTTAGCAATATTCCTAAATACGCCGCTAGCGTAGCTAGATGAGAAAGGTCCCCGGGGCAGTAAATAAACTAGCCCCCCTCCCCTTAACGAATATTATCTTTGTGAAAATTCAAAATATATACGTAATATATTGGGGCCCCAGAGCACTGTCCAACTTTTACTTGCGAAAGCTACATCACTGTACACCACCCACACCCCTGTCTATTCAAATACCTTTAAAATACATTACCTACCTACTATTTATCTATATTAAACACATTCAAATTGTCTTTTCTAAAAAATTTCAAATTTACACATAGAACCTTTTGGATCCAAACCCGCGCAATGTGTTTTTTTACAACTATTTAAATTAAAATGAAAATTCGGCCTTCGATCCAACCTGAAAAATGTTCTCTTATTTTAAATAAAAAAAAAATTAACGAGATCCGACTATTTTACAGGGCGTAAGAGTTTTTCCTGTGAAGTAATTTTCGTTGATACAACACACCGTAATCTGAACGAAGACTGTGGAAGGTTTGCCTTATTTTATAATATTATTGCTGTTTAAGTAATTTATACTACCTAACAGTAGCTTAAATTTATGTCGTTCAAAAGTCGAAAACATTTAATTTGTTATAGTTACCTACTCTAAAAGTTTCATGTAGGATAATATTTTTAAATTACAGAAAAATAACTAAAATTGTTATTTGTCGTTTAAAATTTAAATATCTAATTCTGTCCAAATATGAACATAAAATGTTTATAAAACAACTGAGTTAGAATATTTTTTAGTGATTTGGTTAAAATATCAATTAGCTGTAGGACTTATGAAAAACTATATTTTCAATCTTTAGCTTAATCATGTTATCATTATTAACTATAGAATAATTTGCAGTTTTTCGTGATTTTAATGAGTTTTATCAATAATTTATCTTTAAATGCTTATTAACAAAAAAGTTGTCAGCGTATCTTTAATACTTTTGTAATGCATTCATTTGTTCAAGGTTTTAGACACAGCGAAAACGTTTTGCATCGACAACAATTAAAAACAAATTAATTAAAATCGAAAATTGTATAGGTACCTAGCTAAAGATTGGTAATTTAAAAAAAGGTTACTTCATTATTTCTTAGTTATTTTATGTTCAAATTTCGACGTATTTAGATATTTAAATGAAGAATAACGATTTCAGTTTTGTGTTGTAATTTAAAAATGTTTTTCGTAGATAGGTAAGTACTTGAAACTTCTAAGCCCTAAAGTATATATATATATTATATATGTGTATTTATATATTATATATATACCAGGCGCGTAATTAGGAGGGGATTAGGCGGATATATAGGTCCCCCGAAAACTTTTTTTTTACCGATAACATTTTGATCAAAGTATTGATAATGACCATTCATGTTTGCTAAAAACGTAAATCCCCCCCTTCCAAACCAAATTCCTAACTACGCCACTGACATATTTATGTTTTTATTGAGTAAGGCTTCAACACCTATGATCATTAGCTATTGGCCTGAAGGTTATTTAGTAGGTTTTTTATCTATAGGGTACCTAAATCGTACGATTGGTAAGAAATAAGAATACGTGTATATGTGATGAGGATTTGTTACTAAAATCAGGGTGGTCACTCATCCGGTGACTAGCGACAATGGTTGATGTTTGATCTCAGAACACGTTTCTAACTGAGGCTGACCGCCGCGCTACACCAGACCACTAAAGTATATCATTAGGTAGGTACATATATACAATTATACAAATATGATATTATGCAAATAATATTAATTCAACTTAGGTACTGGCTACCGTATTAATAATAACAATATAAATATGGTATAAAATATCCTAAGCTGAAAAACCGTCTCCACTCAAAATACGTTTTTCGTATTCAATGATATCACTTTATCATCGAATTCAAATTTAACACCATCCATTACTTAATAAATTAACCCACGCCGCCCACTTACCCGATTTTTTTTTGTACTTATTCAATACTATAACAAGAATTTTTTTAGGTTACTTTCAATCCAAGGACTTCCTTTGTTCGGTCTTGGCGATCGATAGCGATCGGTCACAAATTAATAAAGATAATAACACGAGCCGGGCGTTCCACTCTGGATTGTTGTATTTAAAGACTTTAGTCTACCGACTACAACTGCGCAAGGCCGGATTAAGAACCTATTGGGCCCCGGGGCTGAAATTTCATATGGGCCTATAATATTATTGTCTATTGATATTAAGCATACACGGGGAGACAGTCTTATTACACATTATATAATATGTATATGACAATATACAATATTTATACAATTTTATTATACCTACTATAATCTATAAGCGCGTAATACACACATACTACTATACTAGGTATAATATACAATCATGAGCGTAGCTAGTATGCATGGTGGCTATGGGGGCTACAGCCCCCTCATTTTGTTTACTTTCATTTTTAACATTTTATCCGAAATTATAGTTTTAAATGTTTTTATAATTTTCAAGTCACACAAAAATCTACGCCTATGTATACAAAACATAATACAAGTATAATATATAACCAGTAACGTGACCTGCAGTTTCGACTAGTTTAATTTCAACATATTTCCTGTCCACCCAAATTACAAAAAAAGTTAGGTATTAGGTACCTATATTGGGGAAATGTAAGCACAATTATGTTAAACATCAATTATTAGATCTGAGAACATGATTTTTAAATTCGCGATAACCATAAATTAAGAAGAGTGTGGAAATACTGTAAAAGATCTGTGAGCTTGACACCACAGTCACAATTAGTATTGTCTCAGTCTTACAAATGGACAACATTGCAAATTTAGGTATGGCAGTTCAAATTTTGTGGTGTTTGATTTAATAATAGAGTGAATCAAACACATTTTTAAACTTAAAGTTAAGAAAATTATCTGAGGCCTCTCTTTGGTAATTTTAAGAAAATCGTGAGCATTTTTAATTATTATAACTTGCATACTTATACAGGCATACCTCACTTAAAAAATAAAATATTGTTACACAAGAGAATGTTCAGATCATTGTAATAAAAAATTACTTATAGTCAAATCATTAAAATATTTAAGCTGTCAACTCAAAAATGGAACTATTAAACATAAATGTTGCTATTTTTCAATAGTAAGACAGAACAACACATGCAAGTACAACATTCTCATAATTAATATAGTTTAATATAATATAGTTACAATGAACTTATTATTAGCAGTACCTAGCTAATATGGAGGTACCAAATATTTTGCAGTTTGTTTTAATTTAAATATACATAATTAATAAAAATGATTATCTTATAAAAAAAAGCTGTAAAATCAACTCATTTTAATACAAAATGTTAGTTGATTTCAGATCAAATTATAATCATGTGTTTGTCTGACTCGTGTCAAGAATAAATTATAACCAAAAATAATATTGTTTACAAAACGTTTAAATATTAAGAACAATAATATCACTAGTAGCTATATGCTGAACAATTAATT
>NC_042493.1:60360324-60366372 GCF_005508785.2 Acyrthosiphon pisum
GTACAAATTTGGGACGAAATTACATATTAAAAACCTAGGATAACTATTTTAGTAATTTGTTGTGATTGTATAATATTAATCGTGGGTACTTAAACTTCAAAAGTATGCTATTATATATCTATGATTTTACCACGGTTTTTTGTTGATGTATAACGCGTTATAGCTTATAAGTACCTAATAGATATTATGATATGATTTAATTTGGAATTTATTATAGGTACCTATTATAGGTCAATTTTTTTTTAGTACCATAGATAAGTATATATTATATGTCTAATACATAGACTG
This sequence comes from Acyrthosiphon pisum, assembly GCF_005508785.2. Lineage (NCBI taxonomy): Eukaryota > Metazoa > Arthropoda > Insecta > Hemiptera > Aphididae > Acyrthosiphon > Acyrthosiphon pisum. The sequence goes on from NC_042493.1 coordinate 60,360,613, forward strand.
ATATACCGTCTCCGCTCAGAATCGTTTTTCTTATACAGTAATATTATATCATTGAATTCAAATTTAATACTGTCCATTATACAGTGACCCACTTCTAACCTACTGTACAGCAGAGCGACATCCACTTACCCACCTTTTTAAACTTAAAGTTAAGAAAATTATCTGAGGCCTCTCTTTGGTAATTTTAAGAAAATCGTGAGCATTTTTAATTATTATAACTTGCATACTTATACAGGCATACCTCACTTAAAAAATAAAATATTGTTACACAAGAGAATGTTCAGATCATTGTAATAAAAAATTACTTATAGTCAAATCATTAAAATATTTAAGCTGTCAACTCAAAAATGGAACTATTAAACATAAATGTTGCTATTTTTCAATAGTAAGACAGAACAACACATGCAAGTACAACATTCTCATAATTAATATAGTTTAATATAATATAGTTACAATGAACTTATTATTAGCAGTACCTAGCTAATATGGAGGTACCAAATATTTTGCAGTTTGTTTTAATTTAAATATACATAATTAATAAAAATGATTATCTTATAAAAAAAAGCTGTAAAATCAACTCATTTTAATACAAAATGTTAGTTGATTTCAGATCAAATTATAATCATGTGTTTGTCTGACTCGTGTCAAGAATAAATTATAACCAAAAATAATATTGTTTACAAAACGTTTAAATATTAAGAACAATAATATCACTAGTAGCTATATGCTGAACAATTAATTAATGCTCAGTTACATGTTAACATTTAAAAAAATAAAATTACAATAGGTTAATAAACAATTAATTATTGGAAACATTTTTTTCATACATGATAATGGAAGTTTTAAATAAATTCTATATATTTATTACTTACATTTAATTTCATATTTTTCATAAAATATAATAAATCATTACATAATATATTATGATAATGGCGCTGTCCATTAGTTTATAGCCTATAGGTATAATAATAACTGTTATATAATAATATATAACAGATACTGTTGATAAAAATAAAACACCAATAATAGAGTTTATAATTCCAACAGTATAAAAAATGGTTATAGCATACATCCATCACAAATAAAACAACATAAAAACTGTTATTGTAAAATAAAATATTATAAGTGTTAAAAAAATATGTATATAAATTTGAGAACATTTCTTATGTAAATTTAGTATATTCCCAACAAATTAAAATGTAAAGCTTAGGTCAATTTATAATAGGTATGCAAAAAATTATTGAAAATCAAAAAGATAAAAAATGATATTTTACACTTAAAAATGACGTTAACAATATATAGTTTTTATGAAATTGAATTATGTGTTTGATCAGTCTTCATCGAGTAGGTAGAGCCAGTAAAAAGACAAGACTACTGAATGGCCAAGAGAAGAGTGAGGGCAAAGTTGGCAGATCTAAAAAATATGGCAGTGATAATGACGCCATCGGCTCAGAGCGAGCCCTTCGAAAAAATAATAACTTAAGCCGCTAACAACTTCCTAAAATCTCCCTGGTTGGCGATGGATGAGCCCGAAAGACGATTTAACTCGAAGAAGCAGATGTTCATCTTTAGCACGCCGTTGATCAGGTTGATTCCGAAGAACACAATATTGGCCGAATAAGCGGAAACCCTGAACATCAGGAAATGTTGGTTTTGGGCTGAATGAGTTTGTGATTGAGGTACGGATGCGACTGCGGATTGGCCTTTTCTGGGTTATGTTCATGGTTATATATTAACATTTAAAAATTAAATTAAAATAAGTTAATAAGCAATCAATAATTGGAAACATTTTTTACAACAGTACATGATAATGGGTACAACCGTGTTTTTAATACATACCATATATTTTTTTTAAATATAATAAATCATTAGATAATTTTTGTATAATACATTATGGTAATGGTCTATACAGATACTGTTGACAAAAATAAAATATCAATGATTGAGATTATAATTCCATCAGTATAAAAAATGATTATAGCATACATCCATGACAAATAAAACAACATACTAAATGTTATTGTAAAATAAATTACTGTAAGTGTTAAAAAAATATGTGTATAAATTTGAGAAAATTCCTCATATAAATGTATTATATTCCCACTAAATTAAAATGTAAAGCACCCTTTAATTTATAATATGAAAAAAAATTTTGAAAATCAATAAGATAAAAATAATATTTTACACTTAAAAATTACATTTAAAATATATAGTTTTTACGAAATTAAATTATGTGTTTAATAAGACTTCATCAAGTAGGTAGATCCAGTAAAACGACAAGACTATTGAATGGCCAAGAGAAGAGAGTGAGGGCACAGCTAAGTTTGACAGATCTAAAAAATGTGGCAGCGAAGATGACGCCGTCGACCCGGAGCAAGCCCTCCTAAAAAGTAATTAAGCTGCTTGCAACTTCTTAAAACCTTTGTGGTTGGCGATGGAGGAGCCAGAATCACGATTTTCCTCGAAGAAGCAGATGCTCATCTTTGGCACGCCATTAATCAGGTCGATGCCGAAGAACACGATATTGACCGAATAAGCGGAAACCCCGAACATCAGTGACACGGCGGGTTCGGGCTGCACGAGTTCGTGATTGAGGTACTGATGCGGCTGCGGATTGACCTTTTCTGCAAACCGCAAACACATTTCCAAGTCCAGGACGCCGCACGGAGCCACAAACGAGTAACCCTTGGCCGACCAACCGGCGTCGTCGCGCCTGTTGAAAACCATTTCGTCGTCGAACATGTTTTCCGGACAGGACGCGTGCTTCTCATACTCGGCCATCAGGGTGGCCGCATCCACCTGGCCTATAGCCCACAATGCGTACTGGTCCATGGCACACCTCTCGAGCCCGTAACACTTGCAAAACTCCTCGTCCACCTTCCACACACGCGTCTCGCCGTGCCTGGCTATTACAGCCACACAATCATTGCGCAGCGCCGACAGCTTCTTCGCCTCCTCCAGGACGTAGTCCACGCAATACTTAACCAGGGCACGGCCGATTCGTTTCTTCGGAGCGTACACCCGCAGATTCTCCAGCAAATTCACCATGTGCTGACCACGCAACACGTACTTCACACTTTCGTTGATAGCGATGTCATCCACCATGTGCCGCAACAGGTCACTGACGTCCAGATTGGATGTTTGTTTTTGGTAGCCGTCAAATATACGGCGAATAGTTTTCCACGCAAACAACAGATTGGTCGTCGTGATGTTTTCCGCAAGAAACTGCGTGACACTTTTCACGAACACAGCGAAATGATTTTTGAAAAAGTAAACGGAGTTCCAGACGTATTTACCCAAACAGTAAGGAATTTGTTCAATGGTTTTGTAAATTGGCACCCACACGGTTTCCATAGCTAATAGCTAAAAAAAAATTATTCATAATATTTATTGAAATTTGATAATAAAAACTATAGAGTAAAAACTATATAAATTAATGTCAATATTCAAAGGTAGGCAAGTCATTTAACTTTAAAATCACTTTTAAACAGACATCAAAACCCAAATTAGAGAATTTAAAAAATAAAATATCAAACTCACTAGTCAAACAACAGTCAGAACTTAGAGAAATCAGTATCAACTACTAACGAGAAACAGTTCTCAATTTTCTATCTTTAGCTATAAAAATTTAACATTTGATACATTTTTAGCAACTAAATAATTTGCAAATTTCTGATTTTGATTTTAATAAAAATTTGAACTTTGAATGTTTATAAAAAAATGTCTACAAATAGCTCAAAATAAAATAAAATATTTTAAAAATTTTATCATAATATAATATAGACATATAAACATTTAGTGAAAATTTCAAGTATCTATGGTTTTTCGTTTTTGAAATACAACAAAAAACGAAAATCGTTTGATGATAATTCGTTAATTTACGGGTGAATATCCAATGTTTGAACTTCTAACGATCATAAAAAATTAATTTGACTTTCCGGTTCACCTTTTTTTTTTAAAGGTAGAAAAACTTATTTGGGATCTTGTATCGGTTTTTCAAATCTTAAATATAAATATAAGAACATTTCTTTCTACTAGGAAAATGTTCAGATATAAAAAAATACACATCATTGTAAAATACATTCATCCCTCCACAAATGTATTTATAGACATACTAATTCATATGATTTCAAGCTCTATTTAAAAATGTAGATTACTTTGATAGAACACATGTCAATACGTACCTTTAAAATATCTGTTATGTAACTTGGAGCCATTAATACTCCTGTAACAACGAACACTTCTAAACGTAGTTTTATCACACTTTCCCATGTTATTTTAAAATTGTTATCTATGAAATCCAGAGCAGCGTGGAAGACTACCAATGTACATTGAGTAACACAAGCAGTTTTTCCAAAAATAGTAAGAGCCCTTCCAGTTGATTGAATAGCTGAATTCACCTCGGACGTTATTGCAGCAATTGCTTGAAATGGTGCCATAATAGCACCAATTGCGGAAATCGATAAACCAATCCATCTTTTCCAGGCATTTGTGCCGAATTTATTAACATCATGTTTAAACATGTCAATTAGTTGCAGAACATGTCTACCAAATTGATACGAAGAACAAACTGTTGTTAATGCAGATCCCGTTACTGCTAATCCAATACCAATAGGTGTTCCCAAAAGAAAAAAAGAACCACAGGCAAATATTATACCGCCAACACTATTTAATATGTATGAAGCTATGTCAGCTGTTTTGAAAACTGTTTCAGTTGTTTTGGAAGCCGGTGTTATAGTTTGATACAATGTTTTTGAAGCATCATAAAACCCCGAATTAGGATAGAACATATATCCTTCAGGAAGATTATTATTTTCCATATATTCATCCCAGCCAGTGTATGTTCTATTGTTTTGAAAATCAATAAAAATGAATTTATTGCTTATCACTTTTAATCTGAGTAATAACCATTTGTGTATATCTTTTTTAGGAAAATGTTGGCAGGTATCGCACTTTTTTTTGCAAATACTATGTACTATAGTTATACCCACTTCAATATTACTAAAAAGACTAGGATTAATATATTTTTCCTCTATTAATTCATATATATCTAAAATTTTCTTTTTAATTTCATTTTTATATAACTTAAATAATTCTTCAGAATTTATCTCATGTTCATAATTGTTTTCAACAATTGCATTACTAGGATATGGATAGCCGTAATATATGTGTGCTATAAATAATTTCAGATCATTCTTTTGTAAGGGTATCCATTCTGGACGTCCGTTGAAATAAGAATATTGCATTTCTTCTAAATGATTCAATAATGCTTGTCCTCTCTAAAATAATAAAATAAATAAATAAATACATTTGTAAATATTAATACAAATAACTAAATAAATATATGTGGATAAATAGATTAGATTTGTCTTTATTAAATAAATTTTAAAATGTTGCAATTGAAAAAATAATGTAATAAGTACTTAATTTCTTTTGACTTTTTTAAAGTATAGATAATATTAAATTGATTTAGTCTTTTTTTAGTTTTAATGAAAGTAAACACCAGTTGGCTATTTGGCAAATAAAATATTAAATAATAATAGTTTAGTACAGTGACAGTTAAGTATGACTTTATGAGATCTCAAATAGAAAAATAAAAACTTATTTTCTTTAATAATCTATTAAATAAACATGGTAAAAATATGATTAAATAAGTGAATATTATAAATTGATATTAATTATTTTATACTTACTTTAAGTTTTCTTCATGATTATTGTCGAGATTTTTATCCATATTGAAAATCAACAAATATTTTCATC
>NC_042493.1:60366422-60367425 GCF_005508785.2 Acyrthosiphon pisum
TGAGTAATAACCATTTGTGTATATCTTTTTTAGGAAAATGTTGGCAGGTATCGCACTTTTTTTTGCAAATACTATGTACTATAGTTATACCCACTTCAATATTACTAAAAAGACTAGGATTAATATATTTTTCCTCTATTAATTCATACATATCTAAAATTTTCTTTTTAATTTCATTTTTATATAACTTAAATAATTCTTCAGAACTAATCTCATCTTCATAATTGTTTTCAACAATTGCATTACTAGGAGACGGATAGCCGTAATATGTGTATGCTAAAAATAATTTCAGATCATTCTTTTGTAAAGGTATCCATTCTGGACGTCCGCTGAAATAAGAATATTGCATTTCTTCTAAATGATTCAATAATGCTTGTCCTCTCTAAAAAAATAAAATAAATAAATAAATAATATTGTTGATAATAAAACAAATAGCTAAATAAATATGTGTGGATAAATAGATTAGATTTGTCTTTATTAAATAAATTTTAAAATGTTGCAATTGAAAAAATAATGTAATAAGTACTTAATTTTGGGCCCCACACAGCCTCATACAAAGAATGTCCAGTGTTTAAATAACTAAGTGAAAACCGCAGAAAATCTCCATCACTCAAAACTTATTGTCATTCGGTGCTCAATCACAGCATTCCGTCTACAAAAAAAATCACCTCCTGTTCCAATCGGAAACAAAAACGCTCATATGCCAATGTTATTACCAACACTTCACCCTCAACAGCTACGCCAGAAATCCTGATCTCCAAATTTCTTGAGGATTTCAAAGCCATAATTAACCCCCTATTAGTCCTATTAATCACAGTTGTCAAGCGCTTCCTTCCATCTTCTTTGCCTATACCTTCTCCTTAACATTATTGTAACACTTATATTTATATATTATGTTAGCTTTCTTTACCAACTTTTATTTATTTCAGATTCATGCATGTAATTGTCAAAATATTGTAATTTATTGTTAAAATCTCATGAACAAAAAAAAAAAAAGTACTTA
>NC_042493.1:60367525-60368847 GCF_005508785.2 Acyrthosiphon pisum
ATCCATGTTCGCAGGACATTCCCTATCTGGTATTATGACTGTGTTGATTTTTCGGGCGTCAAGACATAGTCTAATATCTCCATTCTTTTTCTCCATACATACGATCGGTGACGACCACGGTGAAGTTGATTTTTCAATGATTTGTAAATCCAGCATCCTCTGTATTTCTGTATCAACTCTATGAATTTTCGATACTGGTATCGGATATGGGCGCTGGTAAATCGGGTCCCCTGGTTTGGTGCGTATTTGACATTGGAATTCATTGATTTTCCCAGGCTGTTCAGAAAAAATGTGCTCATATTTTTCTAATAATGACACAAAGATTTGATTCTCTTGGTTGGTCAGTGTGACCTGATTATCATCTGTATTTTCATTGATTTCGACGTTCAGAAGGTGTTCCTTACCCGTTTTCGGCTCTCTGTTGGCGAATGGTATGGTGACTGGTACATTGTTAACTTGGAACTGTACCGTTCGCTCATCGAACTTGATTTGTGCCGAATACTTATTTAATATATCAGCACCAATGATTCCTTTTTCGTTAAGACCTTCTACTTGAATGAAGTTTGTTTGGAAATAAATGTTACCTATTTTGCATTCACAAAATATTTGCTTGGATGCCTTGCATATTTTCTTCCCCACTGCATTGCTGATTTGTATTCCGGTTACCGGTAGTTGTGGTATTCTGGAATTTTTCTGCGTAATAACGTCAATTACCTCCTTGGTAAGGACGCTTATCGTAGCCCCAGTGTCTACAAGTAACATCATTTCCTCGCCTTCAATATTGCACTGTAGATACGGGCTTATTGACGAATTCGTAGCATTTATTGAATTTATTGCATGGTTCTCACTATTACTTGGGCCTGCTTGTTGATCTATATTTGTCGATACTTGATTTATTTGCTCCTTCTGTTGGGTGCTGATCGGCTGTGTATCTCCGCGTTTGTTGTTTTCGTGGTTGCGGTACGGTTGATTATTGTTCCACCGATTGTTTCTCGGCGGCATATTGTTCCAACCATTATTTCGCTGGTTGTTCCAATTATTGTTTTTCTGTTGGTTATTGCTACTCTTGTCCGTGACTGGTGTTTCTGTTTTTTCGTTGGTATTTTCTTCTTCTCCCAGCACTTTCATGGCAGCTATTATTGTCCTCTCGGGCAATGACACAAGTATTGCTCGTAAATAACCCGGATAATGTTTGGCAATGTGTTTTACAATTTCTGGTTCCGACAGTCTTGGTACCTCCAAGTGCCGTAACTTCGTGGCCCAGGTCGCAAAATGCTCTCGGTAGTTTGCTGTTACCTGGATTACATTTAGGCATTGGCTCC
>NC_042493.1:60370680-60377468 GCF_005508785.2 Acyrthosiphon pisum
AAGATAAAATTAATGAAGAAACGTATTTAAAATATGCCTATTCCAGTTGTATTTATGATGGCATTAAAAAGAGATACTGGTGAAAATCATGTTATGTAAAAAAAAAATGTAGGTAATGTGGCAATTTTGTCGTACAGTTTACTATACGTCGTTTAAATATTATAACTTTGGTTAGGTATGGATTTTATTTTTTTTAATATTGTATTTAGGTTTTTAGCCACGTAGATTGTGTCTACGTGGTATGTTAACTTTGTGTTGTAAGTAAATAAAAATTCGCATCTGCACGCGAAAAACTCGCTTAGTGTGTAACCTGCGGGACGCAAGTGTCGTAAGAACTGTATGGAATGTTATAATACACAACCCGTATAATTCTACTGCAGTTGAATACGTGTGCTGTATAGTGAATAAAAACAATAACAAGTTAACACAGTTGTTCGTATACTCAACAAACATTTCGATTGTGCACTAGTAGATAAACTAGTTCTAAACATAAATTTATCTTAACTACCGTGTAGTTTTTTTGTTTCTTCATCACGTTTATTATTTAATTTTCTCTTCATTGAACCACTAAATTATTTTTTTGACATTTAAAATTTTTAAAAATAATAAACAAATGACAATTAATAGATATACAATAAATACGACTGACGGATATCACGTAACTACGCAATACAATAACGTCAATAGTAATGTTACGACAATAATAATATTATAATTATCTATTACTATAATAACGCAAATAGGTTTTTTAATCGGCAAAGTTGATTAAGGTTGTCGTTTTCATGGAAAATTCAAATCTATTTGGTTTTCCCAAAGTATGATGAAAAGGTATACAATTAATTTTGTTTGCTGGAAGTTGGCGGGCCCTATTATGAGTGGGCCCAGTGCAAATGTCACATTTGTCCTTCCATAAATATGGCACTGAATAGTAGTCACATTATAATACAGTATATAGATCTTTTTGCTAAAAATGAAATAATAACAATAATAATAATAATAATAATAATAGTTATGACTTATGAAAATAATAAAATCAAAATATTTATAAGTTAATAATAGTCTCAATAGTAGTCCGGAATATAGTACTCCAGAACTAATTTATTAATTGATAACATTGTCGATAAAGCTGAGGGGCTCGGCTCACGGCTCGCGTCATATATCATAATAATTGCTGTAATAATACGTGAAATAATAAATTACAAAATTTTGGCAACATAGCATAAAATATTCTATGCTCAATGGTGTTGCTAAAAAGGTTTATGCTCAATCGTGCTTTACCGTTTTTTTTCACTAATTTTGGTGTTAGTCGATAGGGTTTGATCTATATTAATTTTTAATATAATATGTTTTATAAGTTTTAAATCAGGAGGGACTTAACTAGGTACAGACCGTTTGGTCCAATGCACGAGCCATATCCGGGCATCTTTGTTGCTGTAATGGCGTACCGTTTTGACAATAATAGGTACATATTTGTCGATAATATATTTTTGGTTAATCTATTCTACGTGTATGAATGATATTTAGATAATATTTTTAACATTCTGGCATAATATATTTAATATATTAGAGTAGTACCAGGCATAGAAAGTATTATTTTTATGAGGTTGTTCGTGTAACACTGTTTCTGTTATTACAGTTAGAATGGAATCGCATGGTCCGTCCAGTCCCGAGTTTTAGTATTACCCTTTTAAGAGTAATACCTATACATAATTGGGTTAAAATTTATTTTAATGAAAATATTATATAGAGCATGTCTCACACTATTTTTGGAACAAATCCATTGGACGGGCGATAATGTGTTACACACTTACACATACATTATTTTGAAGTTGTGAATTAAAAAAAAAAAAGATAAAATTAATGAAGAAGTGTATTTAAAATATGCCTATTTCAGTTGTATTTATGATGGCATTAAAAAGAGATAATGGTGAAAATCATGTTATGTAAAAAAAAAAATGTAGCAATGTAATGTGGCAATTTTGTCGTACAGTTTACTATACTCGTTTAAATATTATAACTTTGGTTAGGTATGGATTTTATTTTTTTTAATATTGTATTTAGGTTTTTAGCCACGTAGATTGTGTCTACGTGGTATGTTAACTTTGTGTTGTAAGTAAATAAAAATTCGCATCTGCACGCGAAAAACTCGCTTAGTGTGTAACCTGCGGGACGCAAGTGTCGTAAGAACTGTATGGAATGTTATGATACACAGCCCGTATAATTCTACTGCAGTTGAATACGTGTGCTGTATAGTGAATAAAAACAAGTTTTATAAAAACAATAACAAGTTAACACAGTTGTTCGTATACTCAACTCGCTCATATTTATTCTAACACTAAACTGAAAAATGTATAAGCATTAAGTTTCTTTTATCATTACAACTTTGATTTTCAGTGACGATTGTTATTAAAATATTAACGATGTCCATAAAAATTAACTTTTCAGTAATTTCTATAGTAGTTTTAACAATTTTTATTGAAATGGTCCCTGCTCATCAAAGTAAATGTATGTATTTTTTTTTAATATTTATATTATTTTGAGAGTTTCAGACACGCATGTAACGACTTGAACTTTAAAATAGATAATTTTAAGTATGTATAGGTATTGGTATAGGCACCTACCTAGTCAGTAAAAATGTACGAATATTAGATATACAAATAATTCATCTTGGTTCCTTGGAAATATAGTATCTGAGACAGAACGTCTCCGATTAGAATCATTATTCGTATGGAAAGATATATTATTGAATTACAATTTAACCCATCTATTCAGACTCTTACAAGGAAAACGCACAATAATTCTACTCAAAACCAAAATTCCAATTTATAAATATTTATCTCTTGACTAAACCTAAAGAGATGTATGGTATGTATGGATGTATGTTTGGGGCTTTACAAAAATATCTTTTAAAGTTTAAAACAACAATTCTCTGAAATCAATCTAACCTAACCTAACCACATTCATATATGTGTGACCTGATAAAGTTGCTTAGTTATATGCAAATTGTAATATTATTATGAATGTTACACGCAATATTGTGTATAAATACGTCACGTAGACTTAAAAGTCTCATAATATTTAAATATTGTTGATACAGAATTAAAAGTTTAACTTTATGACGTATATTTTTAACACCTAGTTAATATTACATTATATTTACCAGATACAATATAAGTGATTGAATATTTATATTCAGTTCCAATTGTATCTATTATAATAATTTTTATTGTTACAATGGTTGAGTAAAGTGATTCTGATAATTAATTATAATAATGTTTGTGTAGAATAAATGATATAAATATGTATGTAATGTAACGTAAATTTTTTTTACTTAGATTTGTCTAAATCTAGTCCAGGCATAGAGAAGTATATAAAATTACATTATGGTAAGTTAAATAAATTAATATTATAAAATTAATATTATCATTAGCCCTTTACATTTTTTTTTAAATTGAATAAAATTTCCATTTTTTTTACATGCAGTTAGTTACTGCAATTGCTGTTGCAAAAGTTACTTATCTAATATCTTATGAATGTACCTGCTTCAATAGAATAATTAAATTATATTATTATAGGTATCTACATGTATTACTATTAGTAACGTCTCATCGATTCCAATTATGATAATTGATAACCTACCATCAGATAATAAATTATACTAGGGTCTAGGAAAAAAGTCAGATAGAGTGATAATATATTATATATGTCTAATCAATCCAAATATTACACCTGGTATACACCTATAGTTGTTCATTATTTTTTGTTACTCATCAGTTGGAGTCTTCTTGAACAAACTCATTCCATTGTTGTTGACGGTACCTAAACTCTGTGGATGTAGGCTTTGCGATCTATGTACCAACTTATCGACCTCTTCTAGGCATATTATAAGCATATTATCTTATACATTATATAAAACAAAGTGTCCTTTTTGTTTATATCCGGCGTAATCTAAGAAACTGCTCATCCAATCGTCATGTGATTTTTTCTTTTAAATGATAGGGTAGGTATATCGCGGAGTTGGTTTTTCCTAATTTCAATTTACATAGTTAATAAATAATTGAGTGATTTATTATTAAAAATTATCGTATTATACTCGCCTGAGTCAACAGATGGTCCTGCGAAGTCAGCGAGTCACCGAGTGCTTAGCGCGCCATCAGGTGAATGATTATGACACCGACGAGGCGGCAGTGTTAGGCATTACTGCATTATAAAATATTATAATATTATATGGCCATACGGGAAACTAGCATATTATTCTTAACAAAATCATTTCCCTCCAGAGATTATTATAAATGTAATTAATAATATGAGTATAAAAATGATGATATAATTTCCTCATATTCAGCAGACCATCAACGCTTAAATATAGTAATGAATAATTTTAGCGTAGACCGACAATCAAGTAGGTAGGTGCCAACCCTGTGCGTAACAAAACGCATTCGTCGACATTTGTCGTTTACCAACTGAACTAATACCAAAATACGAAATATCATATACTATAATACACAACACTCTATACGACTGTACCTACTAAAATTGTGGACAACAAATAATTGCCCTCCGATATTCTATACAGGGTGTTTCTGAAACAGCTGACGAAACTAGTATAGGCGTACTTAGAGATGTATAAGCTTGAACAATTTTTTTTTCATAGAAAATTTTGAAAATGTATTTATTTTTGTATTTTTCTTAAGTTAATTAATTTTTAAGTTTAAATAAAACTTTAAAATACTTTATAAAAATACTGTTTCATTTTTATTTACATTGTAACAAGTATAACGTATGAATCAAACAAAACACTTATAATAAAAAAAAAAAAATGCAATTTGGGTAAAATTGAGAAAGTAACTCAAACAATAAATTACCTCAGTTAAAAATTGAAAAATCAATAATTGTAACAAACGATTATACATTCATAATTTATACTGAAGTAAAAATAGAACATTTTTAATAAAAGATAAAATGCACATTTATTACCGAGTTAAATATTATATACTGATATAGGTATTTATTATTATATATATTTAATTATTTGTATTTTGAATTTACTATATTATGTTCATTAGAATAATACCAACATTATATTAAAATGGGTAAATGATAATAAAAGTACATATTTTAAAATATAATTATGAAGGTTAAGTATACTACAACTATATAATATCAAAAGATTTATTTGATAAGAAATTAATATGATAAATTATAAAATTTTCATGAATATTTTCACGAAAATTTACATCACTAGGCGTACTCAATGTGACGGCCAATGAAGATTTTTTTCTATTTTCAAAATCTGGGTTTATACAAATTATTTTTTCAATATTATCTTAAATGTAAAAAAAAAATGGTCAAGTTAGATTTTTTGCAAAATGCTCATACGAATCGAGGTGTCACATCATTTTTGCGCCTAACGCACGTTTTTCACGCTCGAATCGCTGACAAGAAAAAAAAATAGTGTAGCACATCGATTTGTATGAGAACTCTACAAGATAAACAGTGCTGATATTTATAGGTCGTTATTTAAAATAAGTGATTAATTAACGCATTATTTTACATTGTCAACTAATAAAAATGATAAAATAATATCAAAATTAGGGTTAACAAAGTTTTAAATGATCGAATTTATTGAAAACGTGACTTTCCGGAGAACTTTTTTAGTTTGATAGAGGCACAAAATCTTGTTGGAAACGTTCTATTAAAATTTCTTATGTTAGCTATGAAAAGAAAAACTTTTATGAATTTTGTCAAAATTTGAATTTTATAAACATATAAGACATAATTGAGCCTATGTATTTTTATATTTCTATTAATTAAAATTATAAGGAACCTATCATTACATTTTTAAGATTTTTTACTAAATAAAAATGATTTTATCGAGGATAATTTAAACAAAATTCAGAAAAATGGAAAAATTTCTCAAGGGCTCAAGGCTATAACTAGCTCAAAAATAATCAAAATATTGAGAAAATGTTTTACGGAAAATTCTAATATAAATATTTGTTGGAAATTGCAAGGTTCTACGATTTTGAGATACATTTTTGAGATACACAAAAAATATCAAATCGATCTTTTCAAAAATTAGTTTAGTATAAAAGTCACCTATTTTTTTTTGTTTTTCTCAACGCTTTCAAAACTACTTAAAATTTTTAATTTTGACTTCCCAAAAATACCAACTAATTTCACTTTTTTATCAGTAAAAATGCTGATGTCGAAAATCGGAGCACTTTTACTACTTAAAATGCGCCTTACAAAACAGAAAAAACACACATCATTGTAAATTCAATTCATTTTTACCTTCCTGCGTCTTAAACTAGCAAATGTGTCATTAGAAATTGAAATATAAATATCAATTTTGGTTAGTCAAAATTTGTTTTCTATAAATATTATAGCTAAGTTGGTGTTTTTTTGGGGGGGACAAAAGTACAGAACACTTTGAAGATTTTTATCATTTTCAACATTTAAAATTAAATTTTTATCATATTAACTCGTTTAAAATGCAATACATTTATTTGAAAATAGAATTCATAGGTAGTTTTCCCCTACTGTTCGTCCCTTTAACGCTGGAAACGCTGCCCTTAACAATATATGTATTGAGGAACAACTTCACTTTAGCTACCTAGAATTATTTTTGAAATATACATATTTCAACAAGTTAAGAACGAAGGTGAAACAGATTATTTTCAGGAACCATCATTTTGGAAGTATTATATCCTTGAATCTTTCTAAAGTTTGCGATTTTACGTTTATACGTATGCGCACAACGCTGTACATTACTGCCGCGCGCAGCG
>NC_042493.1:60377568-60386020 GCF_005508785.2 Acyrthosiphon pisum
TATATGATGAATTTTGATTTTTTTAACGTACCTATGTAGTTAAGTATGTGAAAACGACGGTGAAGTCAGATTTGGTGGTCAGACTTAGTTATACCTAATTTATAGTATTTTTTATATACCTACACCCGGCGGGGTAATTTGCTCGCTGTGGTCACTCGGACAATTCAAATAGGAAACATTGGGATCCCTCAGTTTGTTATGTAAAACCACCTTGGAAGGGCCTCGGAGTTAAAACAAAATTATTAAAAGCTGCACATATACACCCGGGATGATCATTCCTTCCCTGTGCTCGCTCAGACAATTAAAATCAAAAACATCCTTCAACTTATTATGTAAAACCCCTTGAATGACTTCAAATAGCTAAAACTTCAGAACTAAGTTTGACCGGCAAATTCTGACTTAACTATCGTTTTCAGCATGCTTAACTACATTTGCTAAATCAAACAAATTTAAAAAAAGATGTCCGGTAAAACATAAATATACCACTGAATTTACCATGATTTTTAACTTGGCGCTGGGCGTGACAATAAAGTACGGTTTTGTGCGCATGCGTATAAATACGTAAAATCCTAAACATTGGAAGAATATAACTTCCAAAATAATGATTTTCACAATTTATTTTTGCACTATCATTCTTAACTCATAAAAATACATGTTTAAAAAAAAAAAAATTGTGAATTTATGCCATATTAAATACCTAGTGTTGTTTTTAAAGTTGAAATATTATTCATTTTGAGGACTAAAAAAAGTCTTGCCATCGGTATATATGGAGAATACAGAATACGAGACCTTAATTCTAGCACCCTCCCCCCCCCCCCCCCCCCAAAAAAAAATCTTAGATCCACCACTGCATGGAGCAATAGTTGGAGTACTTCGGCATCGCACCGTTTGTCAAATCGCTGGCTTGAGATCCGTCCTAACCAGTATAACGTACTATTTTTATGTAATTTAAATTGTTCCGATGTAATGTTGTGTATTAAAACTTTTATTAATTAAATTCTTTTAATTAATAAAAAATGATGAATGCATTATCTAAAATCCATTTATTTGAATTGAATTTTTATCATATTAACTCGTTTAAAATACAATACATTTATTTGACGACTGACGTAAATTAATATAAGTACGTATAGCCGTATAGGTAGTAAAAATTACAGCAATTGAAGATATAAAAATATAATATAAATAATAATATTATAATATTATATATAATATTTTTTTTTATCATTACCTTGACTTTTTTATTGTACCTACAAAAGCGGAGCCTGTCCAACTAGTGATGAAGGCGTGGGGCCCACAACCCTGCCCTAAGGACGGCCCTACGTAATGCAATATAATATCTAAACATAATATCAAAGTCCTGCAGGACCCTTTATAAATTATAATTGATACACCACAGAGAACCACTGAAAACTATTTAAAATTTCTACTACCTACCTGAGTACCTGACCAATATATGGTGATGCCATTTGTGTATACCTATACCTCTTTTACAGGACGCAACTAAGGTGCCCAGCTTATATTTATTATAAAAAGAAAAATAATTCTGTTGACATAAAATAAGATTATAGTATAAATAAATATATAGTGGTTTATAGCAATATATTTATTAAAATGCATGGGCTCTTAGAAGTTTTAAGTAGAGATATGTAGGAGGACGGTAATTATCTATGGATTATTATTTTAGTATACTATTTGGCCAGATATATAAAATATACATATTAGGTACATATTTAAAAAAGTAATAAGCTAGTTCCTTATATTAACAATAAGTGATTGATGTCTTTTATTGACCATCAAAATTAATGGAATGTACCTAATCATTTTCAGTAACTCTTGAAAATTTAAACAAATTTAGGGATCTGTATAAGAATGGTAATTATTATAATTTTATTTAAATTATCTTTTAGCAAGTATTAAGTACCTAGGTAAATAACAACTTAGCAAGTTTACATAAAGAGTGAAAATATTAATACTATTAATCGTTTCTTTTGTATATCAATTGTTCCGAAATTACCTTTTTAGTTTTTACCTGGAAGAATGGCGATTGCGCCGTGTATCAACACAGCTCAACTTTTTTAAATATTGATTCCGCCGGGAATTAACTCCGCCGATGAACTTATTTAGATATTGATTCCGCCCACTATCAATCCACTGAATATTTGAAAATAATTTATTTAATAATATTAAAATGTAAATAGCTTACATTTATATTTATGTTAATGCTAATTTATCAAATAAAAAATGTTTTTTTCAACAATATAATCCTCATAGGCACAACTATGTGGGTAGCCAGGTAGGGTCTCAGGGATCTTTGCCCCCCCCCCCCAAAAAAAAAAAAAAATAAAAAAATAAAAATATTTTCATACCTTTTCACAACATATTTAGTTTGATATACAAATTCACTTTTAAGTTTCAGACTCTTAAAGAATAATAACAAAGTTTGATTAAAAATAAATCAATAATTAAATTGATTGTTTATTTTATACTTATTTAAACATTTAGTGTAGGTATAATTTCATAAATTCGTGTCCTTTTCTTTACACGGTAGAGCTTCCATTGAGGATGAGTTATCTGTCAACTGCTACTTTTTATTCAAATAATATACCTATCATATATGAGTAAAAGTACTCAAATAACCAATAAGTGGCATGTACCTTTAATACAAATCAATACTATTTTAAATGAATTTAATTTTTGTTTTCAGAAATCAAAGAATTTTGTATAAAACAAAACATACTAAACAGTAAGTTTTTGAAAAATTGTAGGTACATACAATTTTTAAATATATTTATATAAGTTATCAAAGTTGACGGGCATAAAGCCCAATTACAAGTTAAATGATAAATAAAGTTTTCAAATATAATAATAGTAAAATGCGTCTTAAGTACGGTATATGAACTTTAAATTAATAGTTTTTAAAAATAGTGTCCTCATTGGAAAGTACGTATCAATAAACTGTTAACAGGTAAAGAGTGAATTTTTAGACAGATAGGTAGAAGAGCATAGATAAATACAACAATGAGCCGTGGTTCTAGTGAACCGACTTGGAACTCTAATGCGGACTTCAGATGTCAAGACAGGAGAATCTGAGAAATGGAGTCTTAAATGATTTTTGAAAGAAATAGACAATTGATTACAATATTACATAGCAGCGATCAATTAGGCAAAGAAAACAAGGTTAACCGCTGATTGGTATATAGTTATGGTGTAATTGTGTAAGCATGGGATATTTAGTATAAAGGAAGCATATTGAAAACAAATTATCTGGAAATGTTGAATCCTAGGCCAATCAGAAAAGGAATGCTGGTTACAAATCACAAAGTAAAGATCGATATTATTGATGTGGTACTGGAATAAAAATCAGATGAAAAAGTAAGAGTTAGAATAAAATCTAAGGTAGAAACACTCAATAAAATAATACTAGAAAGCAAGGTTGGGCAAGTTAACTATAGTTTTTAACTCGTTAAATTAAGTTAATATAAAAAAATGTAAGTTAAGTTGAAAGTTGAAAATTACATTTACCTACATTTTTTTTACTAGGTCTTCTTAACTCGGACGTTTTTCAACCCTACCTCTAGCTTTCTATTTGCTTGCCTGTTTGTTAAGTAAAAAGTAAAATACCTAGGTCTTGTTGGAGTTTGGTTTAAGCCCAAATTTGTTTAAAATATCTGTTCAACTCTTCCAGATCTTAATTTAAAATCTCTTCACCTGGAGGAAAATCTTTGGATTGACATGCTATCGTTAGGAAATTGGAATTTCGTATCTTTAGTCTCAGGTAGATCGTTTGTGTACAAGTTAAATAATCTGAGCTAAAAGGTCTATGAATGCCACGCTGATTTTTAACTAACTTTGGTAACTGGTTTCTATAAATGTTGTAAGGGCCATAACTTGTTTCACATTTGTTGCCATCGTTTTCAGTAAACCCAGATTGTTCAACTGGTATTATTTTATTTACCACTGGCTGTATCCGTTGTAGTGCACACAGAACAAACTAATTTATGATATTTGTAATGTAGGGATTAATAGTCAATGCATGGTGTATATGTAAAGTCTAAATAACAGAAAGTCTAGATCAAAGGTTAGGCTTTGATGTCAATATAAAGTTACATAATATATACGTCATAATATGTACTTAATAGTAATTATATATTTTTATGCAGTTTAAATATTTATGTTATTGCACAATTTTTTCAGAGAAATACATTTGAAATTAATTATCATATAATATTATTATTACCAATTACAAAGTCTTATCAACAAATTATATTCACATATTTTAATATGTTTTAATTAGATGATGAAGTGCCAGATGATATGTCAGCTCATGCTTTATTATGTATGTCGTAATTTGATAAAAACATCTTCATTATTCTGTTAAAATTATATCTTAAATGTATATTTTTAGAATAACAGAGTAAATATATCAATAAATTAAATCAAACATCATTTACACCACATAAAAGAGGGCAAATAGTGCGATTTTTTAGTCATTTAGGACCGTTCTATCAGTTGTCCGCAATCTAAAATCGATTCGATCATAAATATATTTAGGCAACATGGAATGATCAATAAAAAATATGTATAAAATGTTTTTGAATGAACCCCTGTATTATTTCCATTAATATATTATTCACAATTAATGTCTGCATGGTAGGTACCTTGTTAATTATTCTCAAGCATCGACCTTTATAACTATATATATATAGATACCTACCCAAGGTGGATATATATATCCACCTTGTACCTACTGTATTGTTATGTTCTCAACATAATGCTTGGGAGCTGGGAACGTAATGTCGTAAAGATTAGGAATTAAAGAAATTACTCGTATTAACAGTTCAATTTAGTGTTTACAAAATAACACATTTTATTTTACACTTTTTATAATGATGAATGTGTGTCAAAGTAGGTACTAATTGAAAAAACACAATTTTTTTACATTGGTTTGGTTAACCTGAAAAACACAATGTCATAATATATTGATATGTTATCAACACTCTGATAATAATAATAATAAATTATAGTAATAAATTGATAAAAATAATAATATTACCACAGATACTATATTTAATTAAACTAAATTATAATTGTTATGTTTAGATTTTAAGTATAGTTTTAATGATTTTAATCGAATATGTAAGTATCTAATTATATCTATTGAAATTACTTAATGTACTACTCAAAATTAAAAAAATATAATATTATGGCAAAGGACGTACACATGTAAACAAATTATTATTTAAAATTAAACCAATACTTAACTGAATTAATATTATACTATACTCCCTTCAACGAGAGAAGTAAACCGGGCGGTGACCAAAAATTTGTCTTTTTTCACGCATTCCCACTGCTTTACCAGCCAGAGTGTCAATGATGGTGCGCCGTCGGCGACAACAAGCACGCGGTGGCTGCGAATACGTGTTTTACTGTGCGCGGGTCTATGCTGACTGTCATATGGTAGGGGAAACGGGGTAACGGCCGCTACCGTCAGTCAACATCCGCGAAACGGTATACTTCTCTCGTGAGTCGTGGAACGGAATATAGTTTTAGGTAATTACCTAATTTTACCTAATTTTAGGTAGGTTCATAAATGAACACAGTTTTCCACCAGAATTATTTTTTAGGTTATGTATTTATCTTGAAAAACCTAACTAGAAATAATTTAATATCTATGGAGCATTTATTAATACAATTTCTTAGTATTTTATTTAAAATCCATATTTATTCCTGGACAACTTGACGTGTAGATAACTTATTCTAGAATAAAAATATAATTACAAGTGTGACACAATAATATTATACCATTATGTATTCATTTTGATTGGCTTAAATTATTATTAAATAATATTTACATTTTGTAATTATATAAAATATATATATATATATGTATAAATATATACCTAACTACTACATTTGGTTTTGTTCTAGACTGGCATCTAGAAATTGGTTCAAACGTGTATATTAAATTTTGTAAGTTGGTTTTAATAAATTTAGTTAATTATTATTATAAATATTGTTATCGTTATGTCCATGTACGTATACATAACAGATATCTACAAGTTAAGTAGATATAGATAATACGAGATAGATACAGATTTGCACTTTCAAAATATTATAGACCTTTTTAGATGGCTTATGTGACTTTGTGAAATTTAAAAAGTTCTTAAGTTTTTATTATATAATAAAGAAATTGATAAAAACATACGCGGAAATCCATTCAAATTTCCTGGTGGGGGGGATAACATTATTAACACCAATGTGAGCGGGGGGGAGGGGCTTCGATTCTACAAAACCAAAAAAGGGAGGCTGTGGGGTTAACGGACTTTTGGGGGGACTATTGGGGCGATTCTTATCAATGACTGTTCGGCACATACACCGGGGTATAGAAGATTTACCTGGCGCGACTTCACTTACACTAGTGCGATCCTGACTTCTCGCTAGAAGGATACACGAGTTTGTTTGGTTGAAATAACAGAGAAAACACTATTCTAGTCAGATTCGTAATCGTCGATAAACAATTTATTAAAACAGTTAAAAATAGTGAATAATTAAAGTATGGACAAATGGCGCATATTAAACACACGATAAGGTATCGCGTCGAACAGGCCGCGAACTCGATGTGTTCCGTACGAGCGCGATGCATAAAGAGAACGAGTTTCGTGTAGCCGTCGTTGCGCCAGCGTTTTCTTTCACGAGTAGCGGGGACGAGATCATCCGTTAATGCAAGGAAAATATATATATAAATCACAGAGTTCGTATACATAATAATACAAAAACAAATACAATATAAATAATTAAACAGAATATCACAATATAGAACGTGTCGCGCGCATAGTCGAATATCGCCAACTAGTAAGTGGTGATAAGATGCGCTATCACCAGAACTAAATTGTTAACATGGACAATTTTAGTAACTTCGAACCATTACATTTTGGGTATAGGAAGTAGGCTAATTGTATTTATATATGTGAGAGTGACAGACAAAATGGTGAATTTTGTGGTTACAAAAACGATGCAAATTATTCTGAAAAGCTTATCACTTAATTCTTGTGTGGTATGCATTGTCGCATTGATGTCTTATTAGTGTGTACAGTACCATATAATGTAGGTATTGTGTAAGGAGTCTGTTTCTGCATATATTTGGAATATATTTGCTTTCCACAAAATATTTCATGTTTTACGTCCGTATGTTTGTAAACTTTTTATTTTTCTCGCTGTCCGGATTGAATAATTAATTTTCTTACGACCTTCTATGTTTATTTCTCTGTTCACGTTTACTCATTGTGTCAATAAGTAAGATTGTAAATTTCTTTTAAAAATAAAAATAATACATTTATTTTCAAAAACTAACGTTATCAATTGTATAAATGTATCGATAAAATAAAATTGTCATTGTTATCATTGTTATTATTATATCTCATTAAAATTAAAATGTATACTTAAAATAATAATCTATTATTATGAGTTTGTCCATCGCCTTCGTGACATCGTGATAATTTATCAAATATTATGGTACGTCATTGCTGACCTATAAAAGGCACGGCATAACCGTACACTCTACTACTCAGACGAGTGATTTAAAAGGCGATCAGTGGTAAAATAATCGGAGTATTCTATCATAATACATTTGTATCGATCGACTTGCCTATATGACATTTCATGGCACCTGCAGGCGCGGAACCATCATTTTGGAAGTGTTATATCCTTGAATCTTTCTAAAGTTTGCGATTTTACGTTTATACGTATGCGCACAACGCTGTACATTACTGCCGCGCGCAGCGTATATGATGAATTTTGATTTTTTTAACGTACCTATGTAGTTAAGCATGCGAAAACGACGGTGAAGTCAGATTTGGTGGTCAGACTTAGTTATACCTAATTTATAGTATTTTTTATATACCTACACCCGGCGGGGTAATTTGCTCGCTGTGGTCACTCGGACAATTCAAATAGGAAACATTGGGATCCCTCAGTTTGTTATGTAAAACCACCTTGGAAGGGCCTCGGAGTTAAAACAAAATTATTAAAAGCTGCACATATACACCCGGGATGATCATTCCTTCCCTGTGCTCGCTCAGACAATTAAAATCAAAAACATCCTTCAACTTATTATGTAAAACCCCTTGAATGACTTCAAATAGCTAAAACTTCAGAACTAAGTTTGACCGGCAAATTCTGACTTAACTATCGTTTTCAGCATGCTTAACTACATTTGCTAAATAAAAAAAATTTAAAAAAGGATGTCCGGTAAAACATAAATATACCACTGAATTTACCATCATTTTTAACTTGGCGCTGGGCGTGACAATAAAGTACGGTGTTGTGCGCATGCGTATAAATACGTAAAATCCTAAACATTGGAGATATACTTCCAAAATATGATTTTCACACTTTATTTTTGCACTATCATTCCTAACTCATAAAAATACAAGGTTTAAAAAAAAAAAAA
>NC_042493.1:60386116-60388399 GCF_005508785.2 Acyrthosiphon pisum
CCCCCCCCCCCCCCCCATAAAAAAATCTTAGATCCGCCACTGCATGGAGCAATAGTTGGTGTACTTCCGGCATCGCACCGTTTGTCAAATCGCTGGCTTGAGATCCGTCCTAACCAGTATAACGTACTATTTTTATGTAATTTAAATTGTTCCGATGTTATGTTGTGTATTAAAACTTTTATTAATTAAATTCTTTTAATTAATAAAAAATGATCAATGTATTACCTAACATCTATTTATTTTTTATTTATATATCCCATTTCGCTCTTCTACATAGTCAGAGGGGGTAAACGACAAGGGGTTACGCCTGTTACTAATAAGTTGTCACTTATTTCAAACAATGTCCTGAATGTATATTACTTATGTACATTGTACAGTCAGTAAAATATTATTATTTCACTACTTGGATTTTCAAAATAATGATCATAAAGGTAGTAAAAACAAAATTATAATAACCATTAACCATGGTATAATTCAAATGTTTCAATTAAAAACTATGGATTCCAGTTTCGAATCAAGTTATTTAAAAATATTTAAATATGGTTCCAGTTAGGCCTTGATTTCCAATATTTTATGAGTATTTTAGATTCAGAACCAGTGTTCTTTGTTTTGGTCCATTCCTTGGTGTATATATGTTATAATAATAATATATGCTTTCAAATCAGTATAATATAATATAATATAGGTAATATATTATAAGATTAATGATTAATAAAATAGAGGTATTGTATGTATCTAGATGATTAAAACATTTTGTATGTATTGTTTATTTGACTCCTAGTATTTATATTTTATTCATATCAGAGTTTTAATGCATTTTTAGTGATATTGAGAAAAGACAAAAAAAATGAAGAATCATTAGAAAAATTGACAAATTTAAAAGAACTCACAAAACATGGTAATCGATCATTTAATTTACAAACGTTTAGAATATAATAATATACACAGTAAAAGTTTAGTTTAAAATACATACAATTTATTGGGAGAAACCATCAAACTGATTTCGTATACATATATTTTAGATCAGACACGATTATATAAATATACAACTTTATCCCCCCTACGTAAGTACTAAACATCTAAAAGGTATAGTTATTTTTTCATTCAATGGACTATTATTAAATACCTACCTATATATCTAAATTTTAAATTATATAAAAGCTAAGCACTGCAAAAATATTTTTATTCAAATTTAATTATTTGAATATTAATTGAATAATTAAATTTATAAATAGCAAAGGAAATCGAGGAAAAATATATTTTAGCGCGTAAGTTAATTTAATTTAATATTTTAAAACATTGTATCAATTAATAATTCTAAACGCACTTCTTAGATTTAATTACATGGCTATATATTTTGCTGAATAGGTACTTCCACAGATATAGTAATATAGATAATAAACTAGATTGCTAATTACTATACACTATAGTATTTTATAAATTTTTATTGTGATTATAATTCACAGATTTAGATAATATAATACAATGATAAATTTGGTTTATCAGATGATGACACTATATTATATAGTCTATATATACATAGCCCACAACCAACATGTTGTCTTTTTGGCAACGGCAGATATCACTGGTTAGTAATCTAGTTTATTATCTTTACCTGTGGGTACTTTTAGATTCAAATAATCATCATAATCCGTAATTATTAACTAATATCCCAAAAAATAGATGCATTCGTATAATTCTAAAAAACGTTAACGATTGTTTTATATTTTAACAATGATATCTAATATCTACAAATAATATATTATAATATACTATAGGTATATTATACTACCTATCTGTTCAACTTCTAAAATCATACCTATAATTAAAATCGTCTGAATAATTTTGCATTTTATTTGGTATTTTCTTCCACTGCTAAAAGTATTTTAAAATACATAAAATGATTTGATATATTGACTAACCTTTTTTATAGTGGACTGTAATTATTTGTTTTTTGCATACGTTGACAGTGAATAGGTAATTGTAGAAATGATAACATATTAAACATATACCGGGTGATTCTTTTATCATTGAACACTCATTATTTCAAAAAGTGTAAATTTTTTTACATAGTTTCCAGTCGTTTATAAAACACCGTTTTTCTTAAAAAATTATATTTTTAAATATTTTTTATCCTTATAATTTTTTAAGTTTTTTACTTTTTTGAATGACAACATTGGGTTTTAATTTTATATTCCAAAGCAGAATATTTTTCTTAGTATTTTGATACATGAAAATCGAATTTCGGGCGAGTAGTTTATGAGTTATAAATATTCAAAGTAT
>NC_042493.1:60388640-60407320 GCF_005508785.2 Acyrthosiphon pisum
TTGAAATAATGAGTGTTCAATGATAAAAGAATCACTCGGTGTATATATATGTTAAAGGTAGGTAATTAGTAAAATCTATTGAGGTGTAACTTAAACTAGTTACAATATTGCTACTGAGTACTGACCAGTCCATAAAATTATAGGAACAAAAAAGAGGGGCCAGTAAGACAATAATATTCAAACAAAATACAATAAATAATAAATATACATATATGCATACAAAATAAAATGGTCTTCAAGGCATTAATCCCAAGAAAAGGTTTGAGGTCTCGGTGACGATACTTTCTCTTGGTGGTGATAGGAGATACGGGTTGGTGACATGATGGTGACGGTTGTGGTGTGGGTTTTGACGGTAACGAGAAAAAAACACAAAACAACAATGAAGTAACGCAGACTGGATGTACTTGCACACCGACGTCTAACCAGTAAAAAATGGTCGAAGGTGTGTGGTGAAGTAGGGCTGGTGGAAATTTTCCTTAAAACCTTTTATAAGATATATATATATGTCTGAATACGGATCATATTTATTTTTGGTCTTTCGGGATAACAGTTAATGTTTAACCCATTTTTACCTGCACATGAGCAGTAATCATATGACATTAATTCTTAAATGGTAGAATAAAAATACGAAAAGGTATCGGGTAGGGGAAAGAGGTAATAATAAATATGATTAGTGATTTTATGTCTTTAGTTTAAACTTTAAAGGATATACCTATGTCCTATACGTATAATTAATCTACTACTCTTTGTTATTTCGTATCTGGTAATAATGTATATACATAAATGCATTAAGAAATATTATAATTAATTTACCTGAGTATGTAGTCGTATTCGTGGATACGGTGTTGAGTTCTATGCTCGAAGTCACTGCGGCGTATATTTATGTATATTAGGTGTCTTGATTTACAATTTAAAAAGAGTAAATAAAATGCAACGTCATTGAGCCAAAATAATGCATGTTACCTTTAAAGCTGAAGCATGGTATATATTATAGGTATGCCTTAGTGCCTTACTAAAAAATTATAATTGTATATTATTTCTAACGCGACCACAATGGTACCATAAAGAGAAATTAGAAAAATAAAAAGTAAAAAAAAAAAAATAATGCATAGGTACCTATAGGTACCTACAGGTACCTACCTATCAAAAAAAACCTATCATATCAGTCAAGAAAAATATATATTTATATCTTATACATCGCCCAACTAAGTTTTTTACCATTTCTCGACATAAACCCAATAATATTTTATTTTAATTGGCTTTCCTAAAAATAAATATCCTTTTCCTCATTATATCTCGCTATTTTTTTGCTATTGATTTAAAAACTATTTTATGATTATATTTTATGTTTGGCCATAGACATACAATTTTCACCGTATGTTTGTACTGTACTTTAGACTAAAATTAATCTAAAAGGTTCTTGTCTGTGGTATAAGTTACCCTACCAATCAACATGGCACGAATGGCAAGCTTTTCACATCGGTGAATGTAAGTTCCTAAACGAGAACTAGCAGGTAAAAAAAGTACGTCATATCATGTTACCTAGTTCCTATATAAAACATGAAAAACATGTTATACCTAAGTAAGTTCTAAAGAAAGTAACGAATGTAATTTTTACCTACTACACTTGTGTAAGGACTTACCTTTATATTCACATCCTGGCTTTTTGCTAACATTACAATATTGTTATCCATTTTCAAAGGATAAAAAAAGATAAAATTGTTAATTTAATTAATCTGTACCTACATAATTGTTTTGATATTTTTTGAAGTATGTTTAAGATAACTAAATAATAACAGGTAATTATTTTAGAACTACAATTTAATGATGATATTCAAAATGTAGAAGGTAAGTACAATAAATTACTTCCTAGAAAAAGTCTAAAATTTGAATCGTTAAAAGTTAAATAGGAACTTAAGCGAACATTAAAGTACCTACTATTTAAGTTTTATAACAAGAATTATAAACAGGTGTTCAAGTGGGTGCCGTTTTGGTGTACAGTAGATGTCTAGAGAGGTCGCTGATATAAAACAGAGTATGCGAAAAACGACTCAGAGCAAAGACGGTTTATGAGACTATAAAATTTTTTTGACATTATTGTTATTTAAGTAATTTCTTTTTCTTTTAGATATTAGTAACCAGGGTTGTTATGTTTAAAACAGTGTTAAATCCAAGTTGATATTGTGGTTTTTGGTTTATTATTAATAATAAATAATAAAACATAATATCCTTCAGAAAAAAAGTTAAAGTATTAATAATTATTATACCTCTTACCATCATTCATTTAATTTTTTTTTAAATTTTATTGAAAAAATTATCAAATTTAAAATGTTTTTACTTAATAGTTAATATACACATAATATAATGTCCTCATAAAACATCTATTCAGAAAATATTAATAATACATTTAAAATACTTTTAAGTTTTAAAATAAGTAATAAATTAACAGTGAAACATATACTAGTACACGGCATACTGGAATATAAGTAAATTACATATTAAATTAAAATTAAGTTATTTTAAATATACCATTTAAAACACTGTTTTTAAATGTTTAAGACTCAACTAATATAGTTGTATGTATCTTTAATATTTCTCAAGTTCTCAACTGTTATTAATCATTATTAATATAATCATTTCGACCTTATTTACATTTATAGAACAAAACTCGTCAACATTTTAAATTTAAAATATCTATAAATAGCTCAAAACAGGTAAAAATATTTTAAAAATTTTATGAATTAAAAAAAAAAAACTGTAAAATAAACATTTGGTAAAAATGTCAAGTACCTATGGTCATTCGTGTTTGAATTAACACTGAAAAATTAGAAAATCGTTCGATGAGAATTTGTTAATTTACAGTGTTGAATATCCAATGCCTAATTTTAAATGCGCATATTAAATTAATTTGACATTACTAAAAATAATTGTTTTTACATTGTTTCTTTTCTTATTATACTTTTTTATGTATACATACGAATGTTTTTTTTTCGTCAGATTTTTGTACCGTTAGGTTAGGTTAGGATTTTGTATTAATTGATTGTATTTATCCGCTGTAGGTTGAATTATAAGTAAAATCGACAAACTTATAACTTTGATACTTAAATTAT
Organism: Acyrthosiphon pisum; assembly: GCF_005508785.2. Taxonomy (NCBI): domain Eukaryota; kingdom Metazoa; phylum Arthropoda; class Insecta; order Hemiptera; family Aphididae; genus Acyrthosiphon; species Acyrthosiphon pisum. The sequence continues at coordinate 60,391,751 of NC_042493.1, forward strand.
ACACTTACGTACAAACCACACGGGCTCCACGATCTACTGCAGATAGATTGCCTACCTACCTGATAATATACTGCTGCGAATCTTACGGACAACGCCGGTCGAGATGGCTATACACTAAAATATAATATCATTTGCACTCAAAAATACATTGCTTCCACAGCGTATTATACCCAAAAGAAGTTGAACAATCAGAATTTTTTTCTGTCAACACCGGTAATTTTGCTAGTAATATAATATAAAATAATACAGGTAGTTAATTTAAAATATTCTAGGCGGACAATCAGGTTCCGCTCAGAATCGTTTTTTTGTATACAATGACCCACTTGTAACCTACTGAACATCAGAGCAACACTCACTTAATCACTTTTTTTTATTAACATTATTTGATACTACACTTTTGTGGAAAATAAATAATTTTTTTATACACAAGTTTGTAAATGTATTGTGTACCTAATTTGCATACAAATAAAATAGACCTTTATTAAAGTGATCTTCGTATTTTATCCAATTGTTTGTAAATAAATGTAGTCCTCTATTTATAATGGGTCGTGGGTCTAGAATAAAAAGGTGTTAAGTAGAATTTTTTTCAACAGCCACTTTTTAACAGAAATGGTTTTAGTATGCGAAGGCGACTATTTTAAGCTAACATTCATGATTTTACGTATTGTAAATTTTTATAAAAGTAAAAGTATCTAAATCACTAAAAAATATTACAACAAACAAATTATAAACTATTTAGTGACCTGATATTAAAATTTAGCCAAACAGGCATTTGTGATGAACAAAGTAATCTGTTATGAAAAATACATAACTATTACCTATCACATTTGATTTTCAGAACCTATTGATGATTTTCAACAATTCAAAGTCACATGTAAGTAATTAATTTCACTCTAAAATATATATAGCATCCACGTTTATCTTAATCAGACATGTTAATGCCTAATGTAGTTGTGTACTTGAGCTCTTACTGAGGGAAAGCTCCAAGAGAGTGATACCAGTAAGAACGTTTAATTCCTAATAAGAATTAATTACCTGATGGAGGGCAGCAGTGACCTGTAGTCATGTATCTATCAGTACTGAAATGAGACGGAATTTTCTGGTACGGTTCGTTATCATATTATTTTGGGCGGAATTTAAAACAAATGCGATAAGGAAAACAAGAGGAAACTACTTCATTATACTCCCATGTTAGAGTGATAAAAATAATCAAGAGGAAGAATATAAACACAGACGATGGGAATCGGAACCCGGAGTCTGGCAGTGGTAGGAGGAGCAGGGCTTTCCAGGCCGTCATCCATTGAAAATCAGGCCACGTGGTTAGTACAAGAATCTCACTAGAATAGGTACTTAGAACGTAAGAACTCTTTTGAGTCCCGGAAGACTCGAAGAGTTGAAACAACGGATGAGGTAAAAACAGTTAGGTGTTTTTAGGAGTATGTGAAACACGATGGAGCGACAATTAAAATTTCTAGAATGATGAATTTAGAATAATATATAGTGGTGAAAAATAAGGAAAAAATGGAGTGGAATTGTTGTAAAATATATGAATATGATGATAGAATACTAATAGTTAGGATGAAAATAGCTCCGGTAAATACGTCCATCATACAAGTATACTTCCCAAGTTAAAATAGCGAGGAAGAAGAAATAGAACACATGTATAACATTCCAGAATAACTCATATGAAACACAAATGATAAAACAACCTAATTATAATAGAATATTTTAATGGTGTGGTTGGGAATGAAACTAATAGAAATGTGGTAGAAAAATATGGATTTGGAACAAGGAACGAGAGAGGGAACATATTAGATAGCTTTTTCAAACAAAATAGCTTTGTAATTACAAATACGTTTTTTAAAGTATCATTAAGAAGACGATACACATGTGCAGCCCCAGGAGACACCACAAGCTATCAACTATACTATAAACTGGTCAAATCCAGCTATAAAAATCAAGTGAAATATAGTCATAGCTTTCCCGGAACAGATATTCATAGTGACCATAGGTTAGTCATTATGAAATGTCGGGTTACACATAAGAAGACTACAAATCGGTCCAAATACAAGATATGGAATATCAATAAACTCAAAACGGAAGAAACAAGGAAAGTGACGCATGTGAATGAGATGTAGTATGTGGGAAGACGTGAAAGAAAATATCAAGAAAACTGTCAAAAAATCGATTGGATATCTAAAACCTACTCTGAGGAAACCACGGATAACAAATGAAATTATAGAGTCGAGAAAACAAATATATATCAGAAAAAATATTAAGCTATAATATATAGAATAATTCAAATAGAGTAACACAAAAGAGAAGTAAAGGAGAAATCGATGGAAGGTAGATGCCAATATATTCCGTATAATTTATCCTTATGTAATATAAAAAGAGCATACAACACCATTAAAAAACTTTCAAGGAACCCGAAAACAAAAAGCACAGTGGTTAAAAACAAAGGAAAAGACATTTTAATGGATGAAGAGGAAAAACCAATGAGCCGGAAAGAATATTTAGAGCACTTATACGAAGAAAATGATGAAGAAACAGAAAATTATATATGGGAATGGAAGAGTTGTATCATGTTTAGGAAAATAAAATATGACATAGAATAATGAAAAGCGAATTTATCTAAGCAATCCATGGCTTAAAACTAAACGAAGCAACAGGTATAGATGAAATACCAGCCAAATCGTGGAAATCTACAGGGGAAGAAACGAGAGATTTTCATTTAAAACGGTAGAAAAAACTTACTGAGAAGCCATAGTCCAAAACATTTTACACAGAGTAGAATTATACTCATCCCCAAAAAACGGAATCCTACCGAATGCAACAACTATAGAACTATCAGCCTGCTAAAACAAGCTTCAAAAATACATTTTGAACATTATGAAAAATTGAACATGGAAGTAATGGAAGTAAATTTTGATAGGATCAGTTCGGATTTAGACAAAGAATAGGTACAAGGGAATCTATTCTAGCTTTGAGAAAGATTACAGAAAGAAGACTAAATATGAACGGAAATACATATATAGGGTTTATCGATTTAAAAAAGGCATTTCATACCGTAAATTGGAACTTATTGATGACCACCTTGAAAATAACTGGTCTAAATTGGAGAGACACAGGAGAATTATTATGGAACTATATAAAGACCAATAAGCAAAAATTAGAATAGGAGACTGTGAATCCACAGCTAGAATTCATAACGGAGTAAGACAAGGCTGTTCTTTATCACCCTAGTTATTCAATATATTCATAGAAGGAGTCTGTTGAAAAACTCAAAGTGAAAGCCATTGGCAGTTCTAGAGTATGGGCAGGGTGGGCAGCTGCCCATACAAAATTTTCTGATGTCCTTTACTTTAAAAATGTCATTTTTTTTTACAAGAATAAGATACTTTTTATCTTTTACTTAATTATTATGATAATTTACAATGATAATATTACTATCATTGCATTGGTGACAAACTGGTAGTTACTAGTTATCAATGTCGTTGTAATTTTGATTCTAGCAATCTAGCGTTTATAGTTACTCGAGATTGGTGGGAGCCACGATATAGAGAAGATAAAGTGATTTCTTTATCTTTTTCTCTTAATGTATCTCTAACAAAAGTTTAACCATGTACAGAATAGTATAGCATTATTGTCGTCCAATGGCCATAGTCGCCGCGGATATAATATATAATAAAAAAAAAAAAAAAAAAAAAAAAAAAAGTGATATCACTTGTGCCATTTATATAGCATATATTAAACATGCTCACGAATCACATAAAAACTGAATTATCGTAAAAAAAAACCCCACACACAGGTTATGTTTTTAGGTACCATCAAGTTTCATAATAGGTCGATTCACTCTAGTTCTTAAACTAACGGAGTTAAACGTTATCTGCTGAGCGTAAACTTGGTATGTTACGCACTTGTAAGATGGAGACAGTAAATATCTGTGTAGCTTCCTTTTAAGGCCTAATTATAAATGTATATAAATGTACTGTCCATACAAAAATTTAGTCCTAGAACCGCGTCTGATGAAAGATAAAGGTGTACAAATAAATGGAAAAGTATTCCATTGAATCAGATTTGCTGATGACATTTTCATGGTAACAAATACAGAGAAAGATATGTTTGTTACTATGACAATGTCATCAGCAAATCTAATATATCACTGGCTATATTTAATTAAATATCAAAACGATACCTTATGAAAATAAATATGAAGAAACAAAAGTTATGGTAGTAAGTAAAGAGAGTAAAATCCCCATCGTCAACATACGATTAGATAATATAATAATCGATCAGCTTCAATACAGTCACTGAACACCATACATGAAATCACATTGTATAAGATAATTTTTATTTTTTATTCTATGTGAAGAATTAAAATTATAGCACACTAGGGTGGGACGGTTTTTTTCCGCAATGACGTTTCATAGTATATAGTACAGTGAATACAGTGTAAGTATTTAGAAAGTACACTAACGAGCGACAGTAGATGTTCGGTAGAAATATTACATCGAATAGCCATAGAAAAGATAGCCTTCGTACAAATAAGACTGCAGTTACTTACGAACAAAAATCTTAGTCTTAGGACAAGAAAAAACTTTGCCAAGAGCTATGTGTGGAGTGTTTTTTTCTACGGTTGTAAAAGCTGGACCTTTACAGTACAATATAAAAAGAAAATTGATGCAATTGAAACGTGGACCTGGATAAGATTACTTCGTAGTAGCTGGACTGAAAGGAAGATCAATGAAGAAATTCTCTATGATAAATATACACCTGTCACGAAGGAGCAAATATTGGTCACCAGTGACAAATGTTAGCCAAGTACACCGGTAGTGCTTGGACATCTTTATTAAAATGTGGCATTCAATCACAATATTATTTGATATAACATTTACTTATATAATCCATATGACTTTATAACTGAGTAGGTACGACTATTATTTATTATCTAAAAACAAATGTTTTTAATTTTTTAAAGTTTTAATTACTATTAAGGATAGTACCAACTATTAATGCATTTTTTAACCTGATCATCCTTTAAGCTGTGTAGTTAATTATAATTAAATTTGATTGCTATATTTAATTTCCAAATAGTCAACTTCTTAGTCTGATGTTCTAAAAAAAGTAATTATTAGGTAATTTACATTAAGATAAAACCAGCACTCATTGTTTTCTCCGTCCAGCATTTCTAGTCCATGTGCTACATTACAAAAATTATAGAGAATAATATTTTAGAAGGTTTGACGTCACTAATTTTATGTACTGTTTATTTTCTGCCTAGATATGATATAAGCTTATATATATATAGCTCATATATAAGCATGGCGAACTGTAAATTCTTAATATTAGGCGACTATAATCTCACTAAACAAATTAGGAACCACTTCATAATGTTGCTTCTCCAGATCTTTCAAATATAAATAACCTGAATTCAAATATTTTAGATGGTTTTTCATATCTATATATCATGCAATTTAATCTGATATATAACCACTCTGAATCATTATTGGATCTTGTTTTTTCCATTGTAAATTATGTATCCCCAGTAACTTTTCCACTTAGGCCGTTAGATCGTATTTATCGTCCTGCCCCGTAAATTAAACGATCTGTTTTATTTTTGAAACTTTTAGATTATAAGGAACAAATTATTTGATTGATTTGTCTAAATATTGTCTCAAATGAATTTAATGTCTATTTAAATTTATAGAAAAATTTAATTTTAAAGTCAACTAGGTAAGAATAAAATAAGAAACCAATATCAAGTCAATCCCTCAAAAATATTATTCTCTATAGTTTTTGTAATGAGAGATTTCCTCTAACATCTAAGATTACTTAAAAACCTTAAAAATATTTTCCATTAATGTGCTTTTTCCACATCGTGTGTGGTCAGGGAGAGAAAACAAATATTATGCTGACATGTCTACTCTTAAGTATACCTAATATGGTAGTTATCAATCATTATTACGCTAAATGATCACTAGTTGTTATAGTTATAAATAAGAAACCTGTTAAGGAAATTCAAAGACGATATGTTTGAAATACTAACTATATATAGATAAGTAGAAGTACAAGAAATTTTTAAAGCATTCATTGACCTTTAACCGTGCCCATAATTGCAAAAATAACACTAAAATAAATTGAACTCATATGATATCTTAATTAAAAATAGCCTTTCCTATGTACGACTTAAAGTAATCAATTATAAAGAAAAATAATTTATACTTAAGCAATAACTTTACAATTTCATAAAAATATATGCCATGTGTCTATCACGTTGTTTAATTTTTTATAACTATACTCTGTTCAAAATGAGATGATGACTCGGCAGCCAAGTTGTGCGCATGGGTGTGGCTTTGTTCCGTGGCGGCGCCCGACTGGTCGCCGCCGCGCCAAGTCATCATCTTATTTTGAACAGAGTACATATTTTGTTTTATCATAACTAATTACTTATCACACGTCGTATAATTTAAACTTTAGATATAAAACCATAAAATCACACTTGTACATACCTAAAAGACAATATAATATTTCAGGGGAACTTTATGAATTTAATGAAAAAATATATAATCAGTACAAATGTAAGTATTAACTTCTTTATATCTATGAATATTGTTATGCCGTTTTAAATATTTTATAATTTTTTATTTTTATTGCAAATATTGAAAATCTTAGATACTTGAAAAATTACAAATGAGTCTAATTTGTATTATACATATATTTATAAGAAAATATCCATAAGAATTATTATAATTTCGTGTTTGAATGAATAACTATAATTGCTATGTTTTAGAAAATACTAAATCGACAATTAATATGTTCATTTCAATTTAAAATGTTATGTATTTTTTGTATGTATAAATAATATAGCCACATATCTTATGCATTTTCAGCAATGTTCAATGAAAAAGGTATTTTTAATACATAAATATTATTTTATGCTATGAAGAGTGCCTATCACCTTAATGTTTTTTTGTTCTTACCTTTATTCATAACCTGTAAACCTAATATTTACAATAAGTAATAAGTATATGTGTAAGTTATAAAAATGTATTTGTTTTGTCATACACTCATACATTAAAAATGGCCTAGATGTATTTGTTTTTATCCTATAATTTGTTTGTAAAGATATAAATCTTTATAAATCTTTTTTATTGAATTTTTTTGTCAGGTCACTTGGAATAGGGTCAGAAACTAAAGCGGATATTAGGAGATTTTAACGCTCTAATACTTGGGAGAGAAAACGTTTGTACAAAATGTTGGCCATTTCTTCTATCTACAGTTTTTTTTTTTAGTTACGAATGACGGCAACCTACTGTTTGAAATATAAAATTCATATTTTATAACTTTATGGAGAGTAATAGACTGAAATCTTTGACTTTTGTAAGTGATTGACTTCTCGGAAGCACCCCATAAGGAGATTACTCTAACCTAACCTCACCTCACCCCATGCATTTAGGAAAATTGTATATCAGAGTAGTTTTGTTTAAAATTAAGTTTGGAATAATTGTACAGTAAGTAATAAAGAGATTTAGGTATGTTTAGTGATAAAGGTTATTAGGTTCTATATAGTTCTGTTCACCCGTTGTGCCTCATAATGGGTGTTTTTTGATTATAAATGAATGAATCAAGAATTTGATATTTTTAGAATTAATTTAGACTTAGTGAGGTGCCTTAAGCTTACACTTCTTAACAGTATCATATACTGAGTGTAATAAAAAGTTATGACCGTTCATCGTAAAAGAGGAATGCTTAAGTTTGATTATCAACTTAGTTGGCAAGCACTACTGCGTGTTAATCAAGTGATCAAATAGATTTTACCATTAGCAAAAAGCTTCGGGTTCTCAGCTATGTCATAAGACATTCTATAAACTTCGACAATTCAAAATGCTTATCTACTCTCTATAATGCCTTAATAAGCTAAATTATAGAATATGGTTCTATAGTTTGCCCCACCCCTCCATACTATTGGGTAAAATACAGTGTCGCGATAACGTACAAAATAATTTCCTGAGCTTTGCTGGGTTCCATCTCAATATTTCATATCAACTTCATGATTACACGCCTAATAGTGAATCAGTCAACTTTAAATCGTTAACCAAGCATTGCGACATCACTAGTTGTCGCTTTTTTTTGGGGATTTAATCCATAGAACAATTGATACCTCCAGGGTATTTATTATTAAATATAGATTCTTAAAAGGTACTTGGTACAAATACAAACTGTTCCTAATTATATTAATGAATTATACTATTAAAATGCACCATTTTCAGAGATGTTGTTAATTGGTTTTCGGTATACAACTTAATAAACTTTTAATGATCGGTTACCGATATAACAGCCCAACAAATCGGTAACCGGCCTCTGGTTATTACAATTTATGGTTTTTAATTGTTTATAGAAAAATCGGTTAATATATTTAAGCTCTGAAAATGATATAATTATTTATGTACTTACAGATATTTCCACTGATGGTGAAATTAATTATGATGACAGTGGAGGTGAATAAACTAATGTATTTAAGCTCTGAAAATGATATAATTGTTTATGTACTTACAGATAATTGCGCTGATGGTAAAATTAATTATAAGGACAATGGAGGTGAATATACTAAACTTGATTTGTACTAGACTAATCAGTTATTACTTTCTTTTGTTGATTTATTATACACAGTGTTCAGAAGGTACTCGATGAAAAAACTTGGTTAAAAAAGGAACGAAAAATGGAATGAGTTCGTTTTTTAAAGGAACTGGATTTGGAGAAAATTCCTTTTTTTAATAACTAGGTTCTGAAACGGGATGTTATTAAAAAGAAACTTTCCCAACACTGAATTCATGTGTCATATTAACTTGCATCATTTTATACCTAATACCTATTAAAAAAGTTTATCATAGTTATTGCCTAAACTAAGCATTCCCCAGGGGTCTAACACCAAAGTGATACGAGTATTGTCAAACCCAGGGTCCCGAGCTCTGAATTGTCTTTGATTGGTTGGTTCAAACTGCTCGCTCCAGTTATGAGAATTTAGTGTCAGGCTATCAACCCTGACCCTTAATAAATCCCTGTGTTGTGAATAATCTAACCATGTCTCGGAACTAAGATAAAAAACCAACTAGAAACAGGAATGGACACATTATGGAGATAAGAATAGGGACAAGGGACATCAGATCTCTGTACGAACCTTGTACAGTGAAAAAAAGTGACCGAAGAAATAGCAAAATACAAAATACTTTTGGTAGCAATCCGAGAAACAGGTACGTTGAACTAGCAATGAAAGTATAGGTCTAATAATAACACCATATTCTAGAGTGGTACAAGAAATAACGAACATGAGCAATGAGTAGGTTTTCCTATAAATTAGGTGATCACGCCCTGCGTCAAGTCCTTTGTGGTAATTAATGAATGGATAAGTTTAATTCGAATGATAGTGCTGAAATCTGACATAACATTAGTAAACTGCTATGCACCAACTAATGAGAAAGATGAAGAAGTGAAAAATCTATTTTACGAAGATCTAGAAAGAACTTTTGACTCTCTACGGCATACAGTTAATAGATTTTGTGACATTTAAAAATATTATAATAAGTAGCATATATTTCCCCAGAAAAAATATTTTCAAACATACAAAGTGGGCCACGGGAATAGGGACGAAAATAGACGGGTTTTTATCAACGTTGAATGTGAGTAGGGAGGTACTCCTAATAAAGGCATAGAGGTACTAAATATGTTCATTCGATCTGCCAGATAAATCCGTTTAGTTGTCACTATGGTGCAGTAGAGTATCGTTCACCATGTGAAATTTGAAGAGCCTGAGCTTGTATGCATATTGAACGTCGTGGACTTTGAAGAACAGATGCTCGTACCCTCTCCGTTTTCTCGGGAGTTGTTATAGTACGTTTGGGACCAGTTGGTTTTTTTTCAACTGTCCCTGTTGTTCGAAAACTATCTACCCACCTTATAATTGTTTTCCAATTGGGAACAGTACCATGACGTCCGACGCTGAAGTGAAGTGCTACACCTTAATTACCGATTTATTGCTTTTCACATACGCGTCGTACTCAAACACACGGTGACGGTTGAACGACACTCCACTGCGCCATAGTGACAACTAAATGGCATTAACTGACGGATCGAATGAGCTTATCCAGACCTCCTACTCACATTCAACATTGAGAAAACCCCGTTTATATTAGTCCCTATCCCCGTGGCCCACCCTGTACTATGGACCTCACCAGATGGGAAAACCAAAATCAAAATTGAACACGTTATAATTTAAATGTGGTACTAAACACGCATATAAATTATTAGAACTACAGAGACTCTGATTACTATTTAGTAATCGCGAGGTTTGTGTTGACATCCATCAGTGGTGGCCTGCCCCCTTCTACTCATGGAAAATGTGTTATCATATGGAGCTAAAATTATGAGTTATAAAATAACATAATAAAAGCATGTTTGCTCCCCTCTCCAAAAAAAACAAAATTCTTGATCCACCACTGTATTCCGTGATATTTAGGATTAAAAAACCACTGAATAGTGTCGTTAAACTGGAAAAAGACAAGACTACAAACCCTTATGAGGTTAGAGCGTATAGTAAAAATACGCCTTACATGTATAATAGATATAAAACCAATGGTGAGAAAATATCTATGCTAACATATATAAAAATGTGGATGACCGAAGCATTATAAAACTTTAGAATAGTGAAAAGCAACCCAAACAACCTATTGTTTATCAAAAAATGCTAGGATATAGTGGGCAAACGCAAATCAGGAAGACGAATAATGATACGAAACCCGACCCAAGTCAATATATACAACTACTCTAAAACAGACCATGACCAACAAAATAATCATACACCAAAAAAGACTCTCGGAAAAGGAAGGTCTAGAAGAAATGGAGATACATAAAAGAAACCAAGATTGTTTGTTGAAAAGTGCAATTAAATTAAAGATAGTTTTAAGATACGTCCCTTACTAATGAAAGATGACAATAACAGTATTGGTATCGGAACCAGAACCGATCGTCAATAATTTCAAGTACTATTTTGAAAATCTACTGAACAACACAAATAATCAACACAGTCACTATTTACTTTACAAACAAGTAAGATGCGGCACAGTAAAACTAGTATTGTCAGCGCTATATTGAAATAATCGTAAATCCACACAAAAATAACAAAATTACTGGTGAGAATAATATTAATTCAAAACTTTTAAAATTTGGAGGAAAAGAAATCTTGATAAATATACGCATTGTAGAAATGTGGAGAAGTGAATGGTTTGAGAATGACTGAATGATGGCTACTAAATTTTGAATCTTTAAAACATGTGACTCAGAAAAAAAGGAACGTTTAACGCATATTAATATGTTGGACATTTTAAATTATCTGGATACTTAATTTTATTGCTTAATGAAATAATGATTTTTTTTTAATAAAAATTGATTTATTGCAAAAAAACATAATAATTAATGCAGACCATTTATTTTGTTTGGTTTTAAACATACTAACATTCAAAAATCATACGCAGTTTGGATGAGGCCTTGTGAACTAATTGTGACATATTTCGCATTGTTTTAAATTTCAAATATGTATTCAAAGTTATAGTAAAATGGAAAAAATCGAGTGAACTACTAAGATTCGAAAGAAATATTCTAATAAGAATATACGGATCTACAAAAACCCAGATAACGGAGAAAATGAACGGAGGAAAAACTCTGATTTTGGAAAACTATTCAACAGTCCAAACATCCAAAATATTCTTATATCTAAAAGAATTGAATGGATAGGCATGTATTGTGAGTAAAAGCTAGATCTCAATATCTCATCAATAACATCTTAACCAATAAGCCAGTTGAAATGATACCACAAGGAAGAAGTATGGATCGTGTGAAGAATAATGCAATAAGGATTGATGAATTAGGAAGAATGGAGGATATAAATTGTTAGAATGAACTGGTATAAGCTGTGAAACGTCTACAAAGAAAAATAAAAAAAAGAAAACGAAGCATTCCATTCGATCTAAGCTTAATTTTTATGAACCATTTTCGATTACTTTAAAATTTATACAATTGTATATGAATAGTGTATATTTAATCATTAATGCATCTATATACATATTAGATACTAATTAGTAATTACTAATTACTAATTATAAGTTAAATAGATACATTTTAGTCCATTTATATAATATTATGTGTCTTAAAATGTGGTTAAAATTGTCTATCTATAACCTCCATAACCTTTGCAACGGTATTTTATGAAGTTAAAATACCGTTGCATTTGCTTGTCGTATTGTCTCAAACTAACCAACACACAGCATGGAAAATTGTGAACATTCAGAATAAACCATTTTGTTCTCTGTTTTTAATATTAGAGTAATATTACCTGATATAAAAATGATTGGTAATAATATTATTTAGGGCTCCACGTAAACTTTTTATAACTTAAATTTTATAACTAGTTATAAGAATTTTAAAATAAGCATTACTTGCTTCAGTTATGCGTTAATAATACGGAGACAACACCTGGTAAACGTCGTATCTAATAAAAATAAGTTTTGCGATTTATACATCAAAAAAGAGGGGAAAACAAATGTTTCGATGATAATTAATAATAGGAATTATAATTATAATAATAATCTCCAAGGAGATTAGAGACTAAATTGTTATGTTGACATAACTCAGTTTCACTATATTATCACTTATCAGTGTTCACATATTTATCTCTCCTCAAATTTTATCTTTATTGAGATATTATGACGTATTAATCGCCCATCAACAAGTCATGCGGGTACGATGTCCTCTTAAAACGTATTTTGTATTTATAAAAATCAATTAAAAAATATAATATGCAAAGACTGAGTTTATGCCTTTTGTTTTCGTCCATCCCCTTTATTTTAATGTTCCAAAGTATACACTTTTCTGTCAAGTGAATTGCATAAAAATCTAATTATGAACAATATTAGATAGTTAATAAATTATAATTGTTAAATGTTTTGACCAGCTGTGTAGAATTTAGGTGTAACTCATGGGTAATTTGTTCGTCTATTACTACTACTTCTACTACTACTAGCTACAATCATAAAAACTGTGCTTAATACTTACAAGTAATAGGTTATATTTTACTATATTACTAGTTAGTTATAACTAATTACAAATTAACTACCAAAATATATTATTCATTATGTATGAAGGTAGACATAATATATATACACAATATAATACATTGAATGAAGTACCTATTGTTATTTGTTAGAGATTTAAAATATAATTTAAATTTATTCTTTATAATAATAATGGTGAATGTATACCTATAATGCATAACGGAATTAATATTTAAATGGTTTCAGAAACTAAAACTATGAATATGTTTGACGCGTTTCTACATTTTTTCAAAGAAAGTAAGTAATTAGTACTTAATACTTATACATATCTTTTTTCAATTTATTATGAACAAAACATGATATAATGCTGGGACATAATATTCAATATAATTTTATAAATTAAATCAATTTATAAATTAATGAATACAACAATATTCAAACTAACAATACAATTATAGAATTATACATGTGTCAAGATTTTATAAACCAAAATTAGCTAATACATTTTATAGAAAAATATAATTCAAATAGATACCTATAAAAGTTCATATTTGTAGAAACAGTATTATTTTTGATGATTATTTGTAGAACAAATGAGCAATGTAAAATTTGACCAAGGTTCTTACTTTTATAATTGAATCCAAATAACTGGCTTATTAATATACAAGTACTAGGTACTTACATAATTTATATCTGATGTATATTTTATATCGCAGTGTTTCTCAACATGGGGGTCGCCAACTTATTATTTAAGTCGCGTTTGGGTTAAAATTTAAATCAATACAAAAATTAAAAAACTAAAATAATAAAATAAAGTAATGAAAAAATAAAAAAATATATATTACAATATTACATTAGGTAATTATATGCTTCCGAATTTTTTTAACATGGCTCAGGAAATGAAAACAATGAAATGTGTATTATAATTGAAGAACATTTAATTCATTTGAGAGAAACATTTTCTAAATACGCCGACCCAACAAAAGACATTCGTAAAAATTATAATTGGGTAATAAATCCATTCGTACAATCTGATAAAAATATATTATCATTTACAAATGAAGAAAAACTGATTGAATTGAGTTCAGATGTGGGCTTACATGAGATTTTTAAAAGAAACAAAAATATATGTCAATTTTGGATAAAAGTTCAAAATGAATATCCTAGTTTGGCCGATACCGTCATCGTACTCTCAATTATTGATTTAACGAATTATATATTTATTTTTGATTATTTTTTTAATTTAATTATGTATCTTAGGTATGGATAAAAATTATAACTTGACTCTTAATGTGGATATAAGTAAGTTACAAAGAATATATTATATTATAATAATTATGTGAATTTATTATAACCGATTTATTTTACAATATTTGTTAACTTGGTAATTGGATGATAAATATTATTATAGAGATGATCGTGGGAAATAATAAACTGCATAATGACTAATGAGTAACAAACTAAAATAGGAAACGTAATATGAATTTCAGTAGGCTATATCACAGGTTCTTATAAGTTTGTTCAACATTATTGAAAAATGAAAGTCTCAATTACATAAAAAAAGTATTAAAATATACAAATATTTTATTTCAATAATAATAGGTTCACATGTCTTGCTATAACCCCGACATTACATAATAATAAATATACCTAGTATTACATAAAAATGTCTGGCAGGTAATAATAATTAAAGATAATGTTAAAAGATAATGTTTAATAAGATGTTGATATTGCTCAAAGACTGACAAACATTATACAAAATTCTTAGAGTTTGAAAATAGTTTGTAGTATAGGTATTAGGTACCTATAATCTATATCTTCTTCTTCTTCTTCTTCTTCTGGCCTATCTACTCTTTAAGAGTTTTTGCCGCCATTACTACACTTCGCCACCTATCTCTATCTTGTATTATTCCTCTCCAATCTTCAACTTCAAGTGTTTTTAGATCTTCTTCCACCACGTCGATCCATCTTTTCCTAGGTCTTCCTCTGGGTCTTTTCCCTTTTGGTTTCCATACCAATGCAAC
The DNA here is from genome assembly GCF_005508785.2 of Acyrthosiphon pisum. Lineage (NCBI taxonomy): Eukaryota > Metazoa > Arthropoda > Insecta > Hemiptera > Aphididae > Acyrthosiphon > Acyrthosiphon pisum. The sequence goes on from NC_042493.1 coordinate 60,406,881, forward strand.
TCTAACTGCTTCGTTTTCCCCTCTTCTCATTATATGACCTAACCGTTGTAGACGTTGGCCCTTAATAAAGCTTGTTACTGACGCTAGTTCTAATAAATCATACAATTCTTTGTTATATCTCCTACGCCAGTTCCCTGTGTTTTCATCAATGGTAGGTCCACATATCTTCCTCCAAACTCTGTTCTCGAACGTTCTTAATTTTCTTTCTGTATGTTTTGTCGTTGTCCAGGCTTCACAGCCATATGTAAGAATCGATCTTATAATAACCACATACAGTCTTACTTTTGTTTTTCTGGATATCATTTTGGATGTTAGGAATTTTGTCAGTGCGTAACAGGCTTTTTGGGCTTTATTTATTCGAATACTTATTTCGTTTCCCCAGTCATTTTTTGTGCTCAAGGTTGCTCCTAGATATTTAAAGTCACTAACTTTTTCATAGA